>NW_009259975.1:1897023-1938199 GCF_000687185.1 Egretta garzetta
CTAAGTGTGTCACCTCACCATAGGAGATCAGGCTGGTCAAGCAGGACCTGCCTTCCATAAACCCATGCTGGCTGGGCCTGATCACCTCATTGTCCTGTAAGTGCTGTGTGATGGCATTTAAGTTGATCTGCTCCATAACTTTTCTCTGCACTGAGATCAGGCTGACAGGCCTTTAGGAAGGATCCTGAAGGATCATCCTTCCAGCCATTCTTGTACATGGGTGTCACATTTGCTAACTTCCAGTCAACTGGGACCTCCCCAGTTAGCCAGGACTGCTGATAAAGGATGGCAAAGAGCTTGGTGAGCACTTCCACCAGCTCCCTCAGTACCCTTGGGTGGAGCCTATCTGGCCCCATAGATTTGTGTGTGTCTAAGTGGTGTAGCAGGTTGCTAACCATTTCCCCTTGGATTGTGGGGGCTTCATTCTGCTCCCTGTCCTTGTCTTCCAGTTCAGGGGGCTGGGTACCCGCAGAACAACTGGTCTCACTGTTAAAGACTGAGGTAAAGAAGGCATTAAGTACCTCAACCTTTCCCTCATCCTTTGTCACTGTGCTTCCCCCCGGATCCAATAAAGGATGGACATTCTCCTTAGCCCTCCTTTTGTTGCTAATGTATTTATAGAAACATTTTTTTATTGTCTGTTACAGCAGTAGCCAGATTAAGTTCGAGTTGGGCTATGACCTTTCTAATTTTCCCCCTATATAACCTCACAATATCCTTGTAGTCCTCCTGAGTTTCCTGCCCCTTCTTCCAAAGCTCATAGAGTTTCCTCTTTTTCTGAGATCCAGCCAAAGCTCTCTGTTTAGCCAGGCCATTTTTCTTCCCCCTTGCTCACCTTTTGGCACATGGGGATGACCTGCTCTTGCACCTCCAGGATTTCCTTCTTGAAGACCATACAGCCTTTGTGGGCTCCTTTGCCCTTTAGGACTGCCTCCCAAGGGACTTTGTCAACCAGCCTTCTAAACAATCCAAAGTCTGACTTCTGGAAGTCCAAGGCGGCAGTTCTGCTGACCCTCCTCCTTCTCCAAGAATTGAGAATCCCATCATTTCATGATTGCCACAACCCAGGCATCCTCCAGTCATCACAAAAGCCACAATGCCTTCTCTGTTCACAAATAACAGGTCCAGTGGGTGCCTTCCCTAGTTGGTTCACTCACCAGTTGCAGTTGTCTTCCACACACTCTGTGAACCTCCTAGACTGTTTCCACTCTGCTCTATTGTATTTCCAGCAGACATCTGGTAAGTTTAATTCCCCCAAGAGAACAAAGGCTAGTGATTGTGAGACTTCTCCCAGCTGCTTATAGAATATTTTGTCTGCCTCTTCATCCTGGTGGGGTGCCCTATAACAGACTCCCACCATGTTATTTTCCTTGTTGGCCTTGCCCCTCATTCTTGCCCATAAACACTCAACCCTATCATCACCATTATTAAGCTCTAGACAATCAAAACCCTCCCTAACATACAGGGTTACCCCACCCCCTCTCCTTCATTGCCTATCCCTTCTGAAGAGTTTATAGCCATCCATTGCAGCACTCCAGTTGTGAGTCATCCCACTATGTTTCCATCATGGCAACTATAGCATAGTTTTCCTGCTGTACAATGGCGTCCTGCTCTTCCTGTTTGTTGCCCATGCTGCGTACATTGGTGTAGATGCACTTCAGTTAGGCTATTGATCCTGCCACCTTTTGGGGGGAAGAAGCCCTAATTCCTATGTCACCTTTCTCAGGTGCTTCCATGGTTTCTAACACATCAATAACCCTTGCGTCTTTGCTGCCTCATGGATCTCCATCCCCTGCCTTCACTAAGATGCAGACCTAAGGACCTCACTAGCACACCATCCTTCAGACTTTGGCATGCTGCCCCCAGGCTTATCTCCAGCTAGTCTGGTTTTATCCCTTTCCCCCTTCAAATCTAGTCTAAAGCTCTTTCAATGTGTCCTGCTAACTCCTGTACAAAGATCCTTTTCCCCCTTTGAGACAGGTGTACTCCATCTGTCGCCAGCAGGCCTGGTGTCATAGAGACCACCCTATGAACAAAAACCTCAAAATTCTGCTAGTGACACCAGGCTCTGAGGCAGGTATTGATCCAATGGCTCTCGTTCCTTCTCTCATCATTCCTTGCAACTGGAAGGATAGAGGAGAACACTACTTGTGCTCCTGATCCCTTAACCTGTTGTCCCAAGGCCCTCAGGTCTCTCTTGATTGCCCTCAGACTTCTAGTTGCAACATTGCTGCCTACCTTAAAAATCAATAATGGACAGTAATCTGAGGACCATAGCAGATTAGTAAGTTTTCTCGTCACATCTTTTACCTGGGCCCCAAGGAGGCAGCAGACTTCCCTAAGAAGTTTAAAGAAAAATATTCTTTCACCTTACCATCATGCATCAAAGTCTTGATTTCAGAATGTTTCTTTAGTTGAATTTTGGACAAGCTAATGCAGGGAATAGATTGTGGTTTTGAAGGCGTAGAGAAGGAACATTTTTTTATTCATGACTGATGTAAATATGTGGTTCCTATATCCTCACAAGGAGCCAGAGCTCTCTTGTCTTAGTAAAGCAGCAATAAAACGTCATTATGCTCAAGTTCTTCCAGATTTTAAATTTTGTGCCCAGGCTTAACAACGTTATAAAGACTTCTCTTGGTTTTAATGAGTTTAAGGTGCTTAATTGTCGTGGTTTAACCTGGCTGGCAACTAAGCACCACACAGCCGCTCGCTCACTCCCCCCCCTCCCTCTGTGGGATGGGGGAGAGAATAGGAGAAAAGAAAAAAAAAGTAAGACCCGTGGGTTGAGATAGAGACAGTTTAATAAGAGAGAAGAATAACAATAGTAGTAATAATAATAATAATAATAATAATAGTAAGAGAATATACAGAATATATATAAAACAAGTGATACACAATGCAATTGCTCACCACCCGCTGACCGATGCCCAGCCCGTCCCGAGCAGCGATCACTCCCTGTTGTGCACCTGGCTGAGCAGGAGAAGCTCAAAAAGTCCTTGAGTAGTCTGAGCACTACTTGGCAACAACTAAAAACATCAGTGTGTTATCAACATTCTTCTGGTACTAAATCCAAACCACAGCACTATGCTAGCTACTATGAAGAAAATTAGCTCTGTCCCAACTGAAACCAGGACAGTAACACTTCATTATTAACATATGTATATACACTTCTTAATCATAGCTCCTATAATATACATAAATTATAATATGAAGATCATTTGAAAGTAAAACAGAAGAACTGAGACCTGACAATGTTTTTATTTTAGTGTCTTTTTTTTTTTTCTCCTGTTCCACTTTGCCATATTTTATAGCACAACCCAAGGACAAGTTTGTGATTGCCTGGACCAAAAAAAGGTACAATCAAATTTACATAAGGTCATGTTTCTATCCTGCATAAAATATATACAATAAGAAAAATAAAAGAAAGTATTATAGGTATAAATATAAAAAGGAAAAAACTTTCATTACATGGCACTGTTAATGCGTTACTGCTTATGAGTAATATAGTTGAGACACTTAAAGAAATTTTGCATGCTTGATTTCTTACTTTATCTTCATAAGTGCATAAAGACATGCTGTATTCACCAAGAATTACCTATTTTCTGCATAAATGTAGCAGTGCATCGAATACATTCATTGAGTTACTTTGAAGAAGGACTTTGCTAAACCATTCAAATTGTCTCTTACATTGTTATATCACAAAGCACCAAGGAAGAAGAAAGGAAGCAACTTCTTTTTATATAGAATAGCAATGTTTTATACATATATTTAAAACAATAACGTATCATGACCCTTTCAGTTGTGCTCCACATACTCCCTTAATTTGTGTCCATAGTTTGCTATTTCTTTTTTAGCTTTCAGTCTTAATTTCCCTTGAACTGTGCATTACTCTAAGCTGGGATACTGTGCCATTCATTAAGGTTTACTGTATTATTGTTTACCCTAATGTTTTTGGTTATACAAATAATAAATAGCATTAATGTTTAAGGGTAAAACTTAATTTTGATTGCAACACTACTACATAATTATTTTTTTTTAGAGTGAACACTTCTCAAGAAGTTTTTATAAAATAAGACCTTATCAGCCTTGTAATGCTTTGGCACTGTTTTCTCCTGTTTAACACAAGGATATATAACCTGTTTGTAGGTATATAGTGAATTGCATGGTGGGCCACAATCTGCCATTGAAAGCTCTGGGAATTGCAGGGGTCCAGTACTTGAGAATTTGGCCTGGTTAAATAGCAATTACAAGTTATGGTAAATTGCTTGATAATTTTAGTCTAAATTAGAAAATAGTTCGTGGGGTGGGGGGTTACTTTCAATAGAACATCTAATTAACAAGCAATTCAATATGTTGAATGTTAGATTTTTGAATCTTGTGACTTTTCAAGTCTATGTAGTGGAACTAATCACAGAATGATTATATAGCCAGAATTATTTGTTTAGTAAACAATTTTGTATTTATTTTCTCAGATATATTTTTAGAAGTTAACTAACTTTATTCTGTTGTTCCTGGTAGGATTATTTGAAATCTCCATGCAATTCTGAAACAAGACATGGATTTATAATAGGATCTGATTACCTTTTTTATAATGCAGATTCTAATTGCTTCCATTAATAATTTGAATTGCCACCATGTTTTCAAGATGACTGAAGATCAGTTTATTTTAATAAGGAGACCACTGGGACTCAAGAAAATTGGATGTTATACACAGAATCTACCTGCCTGACTGTGTAAATGATCAATGCCCTGTGCACTTTTTTCTTTCTCTGTTATAATGGTTACTTCTTTGTCTGCAAAACACTAAGTAGATGGAAAGCCCTAAATAAAGGCAAATATTTTGATTATGTGATTCTACATCTAGATTCTCTTATTAGGTGTTGATGTCTTCAAGATGCCACCCAGCAATAAAGCCCATCAGCATTAGCAAGTGACAGCTCATTATATCACGAATATTGAAGCATGCAGTGCACAGTACTTAAAAACCTGTCACTTGCTACACAGTGTGGTCTCTAAAATTAAGCTGTTTAATTTTTTCTAGGAATGAAAAGCTGATTTAGCAATTCACTGGATTGAATAGCCTTTCAATTTCGTCTTTATTGGACTGGATCTTTTTAGACAGTAAGAGCTAATTATGAATGCAAGCAATTTTAAACCTAGCTTTTACAAAAGTAATCAAAAACTCCATAAGGTCTATGCTAATTTTCTCTTTAATAATGTGGCTAAACTGACCTGTTATTTGTCAAAATAAAATGTTGTAAAAGTGGTGAAAGCAAAACTTATAATGTATTAAATAAAGGATTTTCAGAAAGAGACCTTTTATATATAACCTCTCAAATCATTAAATATAGAATGATCTATGAGCATAGATTACCAGTCCTTCAATATGTTGTAAGAAACTGATTTCCACACCATGGGTGCTGAGTTGTGTTGCCTACTGAAACCTTGCACATCGCTCATGGGGCCCAGCAGGATCACATCCAGTATGAGTCCACCTATCAGCATCTTGGGGAAGGTGAGGGTGATCTCACAGCTGAATGTGCAACCCAAAGCTAACAGAGGACCTTTTTATCCTTTAGATGAATTTAAAATTATTATTATTTTACTTTATTGTGAATTTTTTAGCAAGCTGGATTTATATTGTAGAGAACTGTATTGCAGAGGAGAGAAGAAAGGGAATTTACCTAGAACAAATTACCAGGAAGGTACCCCAAATCCTCAAGCACATAAAAAATGTATAGGGCTTCTTAGGGCTTCTTCCAAACCTGTATCCTTTTCTAAAATCTGTTCCTTCTATTGTAGAGATAAAATCTTGCTCTCTCTTGATTTCTGATTTTCTCTCCTATGTCCCTGTGGGAGACTGAATAGACAGCTGACTGTCTCAAAGCTTGCTCCTTTGTGTGGTGGTCTGCAAAGATCAGCATTGTTGCAGGCAAGGTGGCTTGCAGGCTTGCTGAAGCAGCGGACACCCAGGCGGGGCCACCTGCCCACCAAGGCTTGCAGTTTGCTGCCACTTAAAAGTGTGAGAGCAGAACCCTGCCCCTGCCCAGCAACAAGAAAGCACGCAAACAGACCCCACCAAAAGTAAAGCACGCGAAATGTGTGCGCATGTGCTGGACTGTGCTCTATGAAAAAGCCTGCAGTCTCAGACTGCAGGGGGGACCTCGTGGGAGACCATCAAAGACTCTGGAGGAAGATCACTGACCTTGTGGGAGACCACCGAAGACTCCGTGTGCGATCACTGAAGACTCCAGAAGCACAGTCCCCAGGATGCTGCGGATCCATGGTGGTGACTGTCTGCTCTCTTCTATCCAGCTTGATTTCCTATCATTCCTTCCTTCCTTTCCTATCTCTGTTTTCTCTCTTTCCCCTGAACAGTTAATAAATGGGTGGATTTATGACATCTGACCTCATTTATGTCTTAATCTCACTTGAAGGGAACAAACCTGATCTAGCTGCCTCTAGCCTCCCAGACTCATCTGAGGTTGGCTGGAAAGCAAGGGGGCCTTCCTCTCATCCAAACAAAATTGGATCTTAACAGTCCCATGCCCAAGCACCGAGAAACAATGTGCAACATCTGACTAAGGACCACATGTTTTAGTGCAAGAAGGAAGTCTGACATTTAAGAATCGGGGGTAGGTTGACCATTGGCTTCCTCAGTGGTCATGATGAAAATTATCTAATAGAATTTGTTCGGAAAATCACCTTGTTTTTTTGTAGAAACCTATGATATTTTAGACTGGAAGGAACCCCTGGAGGTCATCTAGTCCAGTCCACAGACCAAAGCAGGGCCAACTAGGTCCTGAGGTGATTTGGTTTCAGATTCTTCTGGTTTACAAAAGTTACTGGATTTTCATATCTGTTACTGGTGGATAAACTTGTCATGCCTTTTGGTATAAGGTCTTGTGAATGTGTTAGAGTTTTGAGATAGTCTTTATACATCTGTGCACATTTCTCACATTTTCTATTGTTATATTTCCACAAAGCTATATTTACTGTGATAACACATGACCATTTTTACAACAACTGCTAATAAAAACAACCCCACTGATCCATTTAATGCACCAGTATAATTTTTATCCCCATTTCTTCTGAGATAAGGGACTCTCACAAATTTCTGAAATAGAATAATTATCATGGGATATGAATATTTTAAACTATGGTGATTTTGGGAGAGAAGAAATGATCAGGTTTCTAACAGCAGTAGAGGGAGAAGTTAGAGGTTATGTGTTTAAAGGACAAATTTGACTTGAAAATTGAAATAAAATTCCTTTAGGATGATGAGGCAATCTACCATCCTTCTTGATAGATAGAACAAATGCAGTAAGAGCATTCAAATAGAATTTACAGAAGGTAATCCAAAGCTTTCTTTGCTTCAATAGTTGCAGAGATTTCCTGTCTTGTGTAAATTATATCATGCTATTTTATGAGAGTCTAATTTTTGTTTTGTCAGCTTCAAGAGTCTCAAACAACTGAATATCATTGTCAGCTCTCAATTATTCCCCCAAATTTACTATGGACCATTATGTGATTTTGAGGAGGCAGGGTTCAGATGAAAATAAATAGAATAGATACTGTGATGGTAATTTGACTGGAAACACACCCCGATGAAATGTGTTATTACTCTCATTTTCCTCTTTCTTATTTCAATGTATCTTGGTCATTTTGTAACTCCAATAACTTCACTAGGCTGCTGTAAATTTTTCCAGTATACCTTTTGAAATCAACATTGCTGTGACAACAACTTACATTACCTCATGAGCTGCACTGGATTATGCAGTTTGGTCCATAGCAAGGGTAATCAGTATTTAGACAAGGGTACTTGGATGTGCTAAGAGATGGCATTCACATAAAGAATGTTTTATTTTTTTTCTTTAATTCTGCATCCCTGCTTGCATTTCTCTGTCACAATAAACACAAGACTTTTCAGCTGTTTAGAAGTTGGAAAGAATGCAAATATTCCTTGGGGAGCACATGGACTATCATCACTTACAGGTGAGCAATCAGGATTGCAATTACAATGTGCACATGAAGCACAGGGATTAACATTTCAGTGAGAATGCAGATAAATGATACACATAATCCTTTGTTTTGTCTGTTGATAAAGTCAGCCTAGCCCTTCTCTTTCACCACTTCTCTTAACAAAATCTGAGAAATCCTTGCAGTGATGTTTTGTTCAACATAGAATTTGGAATGGTTTAACATGAATTTTATTCTGAAATACCTTTTATGAAAGAATAGAAAGAATTTGGTAAAATTTACTTACATTTTGTCTGGTTTTATTTGTGGACGGGCATTCTGGTTACAAAAAGTAGCAAGTTCCTTTGTAAACTGAGGGCAACCTTATTATCACAGTTGGGAAGATATGAGCGTGTTTCAAGTATGTTGCAAGCTTATACCTTAACTAAGTATGTGTCCCTCTCCTGTTACTATATATAATAAGTCATATAAAAGGAATTTGTGTCTGTTTTCAGAACCTTGTATTATTACACCAGGTAGCCAGCCAGGCACGTACTGCTTTGCAACTAAACACCTTTTAAAGCAAATGTAAAATTTGTAACACAGTCTACCTAGTAAAACTCCTATAGACATAAAATCAAGTTATGACAGATTTCTAGTATAGTTGAAATACTTGCTCATTTCTGTTGAAAAATCTAGAGGTAATAACTCTGATCTGTAATTTTCAGAGGATGTATGCTAGGAAAATCTCTGAAAAACAAAATTTAACATTAAAGACAATGGAAAGATGTTTAAAACCTAAAGTTGCTTAATAAGCAAACTCCATTTACTTCTTATAAGTCACAAAATGATGAAAGAGACAAATACAAACCAGACAAATGGTTATTATACAATGAAAAAAATATCACTGGAGTTAATCATTGTAGAATGAAAGGGGATATTGCTGGCATTTGTACTAAAATTATGTAAGTCCTTTTCTGAGTCAATAAAAAAGCCTTTGTATACTGTATATACAACAGTATATACTGTATCTTCTTTCTCTCCTCAAGTGAAAGTGTTTTGTCTTTAACAAGACAGACTTCAGGGAAAGTTTTTCCTTAATTATGTTTTCATGCTTTATATACTAGTATATAGATTATTTTTTTTCTATTCAAAGGTCACTGCTGTAATAAGATTCAAAACATGTAACTATTGTAATGGACACTTTTCTGACTGTGCTTTAATAATCTCCCTGTTTGTGCTGATGTCTTTATTCATTCAGTTCTACAAATTATATCTTAACAATAACTCAATGGCTAAAGGAACCAAAGGCAAATTGAAATATGCTGCTGATGACTTTGCTTCACATAGCATTGTGCCCTTACTTCATACGGTTTGCTCTTGGACTTCTTTGGAGCTACACTTCATGTAGCTTAATAATGAGTCTCCATGGTATACAGACATGTGAGGAAGGTATTTTCATGCTAGTAAGACATATGTATAATTTAGTATAGGCTGCTTGGATTTCAAAAAGACTTTTAGCAAAGTTCCCCCTTCAAAGTTTCTTAGGGAAGCTAATTAAGCAGGTAAAAAGGAATACTTTCACATGGATTTAAAAAAAAAAGAAAAAGAAAAAAGAAGAGAGAGAGAAAAGAAAGAGCAGAAAAAGCAGAGAATAAGAATAATTTTTCTGCATTCACAGTGGGAAAAAGTCACCCATAGAGTGACTGTCACTTGTGCTGTTTAACATGTATGTAAATAATATGTAAAGGGGTGAATAGTAAGGTGACAAAGTTTGTTAAATATATTAAGCTATTCAGGGCAGTGAAGATAACTCTGAAGAATTTCAGAAAGATGAGTACTTTCTGAAAGATGTCCGAATTTGGAATGACTCTGAATAAGCCAGGCTGTAGTTAAGCTGTAGGACTTCTTCCACCAGGATGAATGGGTGCTCGAAATTTTCCAGTTGGGTCTCCTCATGGTAGAGAAATCAAATCAGGCTATGAAATATAAAGCTCTGTGTCAGGAAGTCCAAACTGAGCTACAAACTGTAGGAGCTTAGGATAGTGTTCTAGGGTAGTAACCCTTTACATTTCCTTTGTTCCAGACAAGACCTATTACCCATTGTTGGAAAGAAAGCACTGGGTGGGATGGTTCTTTAGTTGGACTCATACAGAGATCCTTGTAATTTTTTTGACGTCAGAGAGATGGGGATATCACAGGACAGCTCAGGTTTTTAAATGTTTTTGTTGCCTATATACCTGATTTTTTTCTAAAGCTCACAAATGAACTCAATACATTCGATACAAATCTGTATATCACCTCAGAAAAAAAAAACAACAACAAACTATTTTTTTTCTCATGTAATTTTTACATTGTACTGCACAGCTATAGTCTCTGGATATTAACAGAGAGCAAAAAGCAACTGGGAGGCAGAACGTGTGTTTTGACAGATTTCATGTGTTTATTATTTGTTTTATCTCTTAGGGTGTTGAGTCTCTCCTAAAGATTGTAGAAGTATTTAAAAACTGCTTAATTTCTGTAAAACCAGATGTCAGATGTTTCAGAAGTCATTTTCTCTGTCCCTTGAACACTGTTTTCACCAGTTTCAGTAAGGCAGAGACCTGTTATGATCAAAAACTTAGCAGTTTATGTCTGCTCCATAACAAATGCACTGCTTTCTCAAAAAAAAAGTCTCCTGGGGTTTTCTGGGATTTTGTGAGGGTTTTGGTGCAGAAACCTTGAATCAATCCCCTTACCTGATACAAAAATTGCTGTTTATTATATTGTACTGAGGTTCTAGTGCTGTATGCAATACAGCTACATGTTCTCCTGAAAGATGGAGGCGAATTTGTTCAGGAAAATCATTAAACAGCAATAATGCTGACAACTGCCTTTCTTGACACCTAATCAAACCTGAATTAGTTACATAAGGTTAAAAAGACTCTTGCTTTACCATCCCCATGAGACTTATTCTGGGATTTTCATACCAAAGTTTCATTCTGTATCTATCAATAGGAGATTTTGAATTTTCTTTGCTCTTCTCAGACTTGCTCCTCTTTAAGAGTGCAGAAGTGCTGTATATGTTATACAAAATTTAAACTTTTTAAAGAGAGAAATTGTTTGACCCATGAACCTGTTTTTGCAGTAGCACAAGATAGACAAGCAAGTGATAACTATGTTGAATCATCCATTCTTTATGTCAACCGTAAAATTTGACAGTGCAATTAACTCCATAAGAAGAAATTTGTTTCCACAGTAAGAATTTGTTTTATCTTTGCTAAACAGAAATTGTTCAGTTTTATTCTGCTTACTTCCTGTCTCTTTCTTGAAATGCAAGTGCAATAATTTAATATGATTGTCAAAAAATTATTATCCCCTTTAGAAGTCAGCGGTAAGCTGCAACCGTTCAAGTTTGGATTTGGTGGTTTTTCGTTTTTCTTGTGTGTGTGGGGCTATGTTTGAGATTTTGGTGGTGGTGTTGGAGCTGTTTTGTTTTGTTTTAGTTGCAGTATCTGATACTAAGCAAAGCCAGGAGACACATTTTTAGTACTTATGAATTTGCTAGTCATCTCCCATATTGCTTCTTTGTGTGGTCTCATGATGAGCCAACCTACAGAAAATCAGTATCCTGTGATTTTATAACATGAGCAAGAAACCATAAAGACTATACTAAAAAAAAAGAAAATTTGTTTATATTTATCCACCAGACCTTCTTTTTGCAGAACAGTGACAATACTTTGGTTTCTGCTAGAAATTTTCCTAACACAGTACAATGTTAGCAAGGCTTGGCAATGTCAGCAGCATTCCTATAGGGATTTTTTGTTTTGGTTTGGTTTTGTGGGGTTTTTTTGTGTGCGTGAAATTGTAGTCTTTAGTTTCCCTGCCAAAGCCCAGAAAATTATGAGTATTATACTCTTTTGTAATTTTAGCATGAAAAGCTAACATGGTCCCACACTGTTGCTGCATGTTACCTTGGAGGCATTGACAATTCAGTTTGTTCTTTAATCAAATGGCAGCCTTCAGCCATTCATAAACTCAAGCGAGCAAATGCATATAATATTATTTCCAAGTGCTCAGCAAAAGAAATCAGTTCTGTCCAAAAAACAAGGCATAAGGAAGTACAGCAATGTTTTCTGAAAGAAATTATAAATGACATTTTGTAAACTGATTTCTGGTGATAATGAGGATGAAAATAGCAATCATGCTCATCAATGAAAGGGTTTCATAAGCATTGCTTTTTTTGCTGCATTTATTCTACTTCAGTGAATTAAATCTGCTGTAAAGAATTAAAAAATCAAAAAGTTGTTCTCTACATATATTGCAGAAATACTTCTAATTTTAAGATCTAAAAGCATGTTTACATTTTACTCAAAAATATTACTTCAGCTCAAGCTAGCTTCAGCTGAGATACCCAGTCCTATAGAGCTAGCAGTGCTGGGCTTGATGGTTGAGGGTTTTTTTGAGCTTTTTCAGTGGTTAAACCTGTAAACAGGATCTAACACGGCTTTAATATTTCCTTGGCTGCTTTTCAGCTTTCTTGGCTGGAAAATTTATGTTGAACCTGCTGTACAAACTAGTGTTCAGAGATCTGTGGCTAGGGCGTTGCTGTAATTCCAGTCCCAGTTGTCACCACCTCAAACCCAGCTCTGCTCTGTATGGAGAGGTCCGTGTCCCCCCTCACACTGCCATTATCTCATTACACAGGAAATTTGTGAAAAGTTAGTTGATGTAAAGGTACAGAGCTAACTACAACACTGCGAGGTTAAGCTTACATTTCAAGCCTTTAGAATGTGTTAGACCTTCCCCTGAGGCGTGTAATGTTGGTCTCCCAGGCATGCTGAAAACTACAATTAATTTAGTGTGACAAATCAGAGCCTTTTTGTGAATAGTAAAACATGGAAAAAAAAATCTCCCTCATGACAGGATAAAAGGGGGAGCTGGCATTGGCTTAAAAAGGTGTTTCTTATGACGTCACCGTGGCCTGGTCCTAGGAACACAGTATATCGGTAATGAAATTCTTTTAATAAACATTTAAATCTTTCTCTCTGTAAATACTGAAGATATGTATTTATGCATTTAGTATTTCCATATTCTGTGTTGGCCTTTGCTTAAAGTCTACTTTGAATTCTGCCTACTTTATCCTATACTTTTTACTATGGATGATAAGCACCCCGTGTCTCAAATTTTCTTTGAGGAAAGAGTTTTCTTTTTGTGAAAAGAGTTATTTACAGTATTTATTCTCTTTTCTAACATCCCTGGGTACTGTAGTATGACTTTTTACACATTTGTGCAATTGGTGCTGGTAACTTCCATACAATCTGTAGATGCACAATGTTATATATTATGAGCATTATACAGTATATGGATGTCCACAGTACTGTCTGTCATAATAATGTCCTATTCAAAACATATGGCATCAGACATAATGCAGAGAATACACTATATGACATTTTTAGAAAATTGATGATAAGAAATACTAAAGATTTGCTTACTGGAAGATCCTATCGATAAGTCAGAAAGATTGTTTGTGCTGGGATGCAATTTATAAAATTCAGCCACTGGCTACCCAAGACATTCGGTGTGTACAATTCGGCAATTACAAAATTTATAACCCCAATCTAACCAATAGGAATATTCATATATTTGAAACAGTTGCTTTTAAGTTTAGTCAACTGCTGATCAATCCTGTTCTACATTGGTTGAATAAGACTTTGGTTTTACAATTTTACTGGTGGAAACTTCCTCTAAAATACGAGTAATACAAAATCCTTTTTTGTTTCCATGAGTTTTCTTAGGAATTTTTTTGGTCAAGCAAGAGCTACAAAACTGCTTATTTAATTCTAGGTGAATCCCTTCTTCCCCCCCCTTTCTTCAGCTTCCTAAACTCTTTCTATTCTTCTCCCTATCTGACATTTACACATTTTATTTGCTTTCTTTCTTTATGTGTTCTGCTTACATTTTTTTTCTTGCTCTGGATAATCCCTTTTATTCCTTTCTGTGATCCTATAGGTTTTCTCTAATTTGCTGTTCTCTTTTGATTTATCTCCTTCAAAATACACACATAAACATCTTCAGTCTTATAACATTTTTAAAAAATAGGCACATTAAATAAAGTAGCAAAGTTATTAATTTATTTCATTAAGATACAATAATATACTTTTCAGCCAGCTGCAAATTAATGCACATTTTCTTATGTATTGGTCCTGTATTTGATTCTCCAATCTCCTCTCTGCTATCCTGTTTCTTTCTTCATGTCTCCTTAATGTCAATTTTACTATTAGCTTTGAAGCGTCTCCTTCTAGTGATGAAAGAAGCGTGTTCTGACTTTATAATGAAAATAACTATTGACATGCAATCCAAATTTATAGTTGCAATTTACTGTACTAAAAATCGAAGACCTCTATCTCAGAATAAAAAGAGCTGAAAATAGCTTTCTGTAGCAGGAAAAAGAGGCAAACTCAAGTTTAGAAACCAGCCTGCAACAAAAAAGAAGACAATTTCTTTAATTGTCAAAGAGAAGAAAAGCAAAATGTAATTTGTGAAGTTCTGTGTAATTGTGAAATCATTGGTTAACAAGGCTGCTGTGCAAGTTGTTCCTGGGGTACCACATGAGAAGTGTTTTGCTGGGATGTTTGTAGAAGAGATATTACTGTGGATTAACAAATTTACTAAAGCTTGATTCACATCTAGAAAAGTAAAGTTGTCTGCAGCCTTTCCATGAATTTCACGTGACATAGGTCAGTGTGTTTAAGCTGCTCATTCACCTTAGCATGTATTGCAGGGACTGCTAATAATATTTGTGGAAAACTGACACTTTTAGAAATGCACAAGCCAAAATGAACTTCCTGTCAAAACAAACAAGCAGACCTATCATCCATCCTCTAGACACCTTGGAAGACCTGAAACTGAAATTGGTTTTACAAGTGAAACTACTCCCCTAAAGGGAGGAAAAGGCTTCCACCAAAGCTGAAACCCTAAATATTACCTTGTCATCATAGAAATAGAAGATCAGCCTGAGAAACCTTGACACACAGCTCTCCCCCATGCAAAATTGCAACAACATTTAGCATTTCTTCTTTGTGATACTTTGGATGCAATATAAATTTCCAAAACATCATTCCATCTGTGTTTACAAAGAAAATGCATTCACAGGAGAAAAAAAAAAATATCTGTTAGTAAATTTCTCAGGTTTTTGAACAGAAGCAGAATAGCACTAAAATGAGTAAATAAAATGGAGTTTACCTGTATATTGGAGGCTTTCAAAGCCCAACCTTCATTTTTTTACTGCTTCTTACTTTCTTTAGTTCATATAACTTTTTCTAATTGAGTAGACCTTAATCTTGAAAGAAGTTATATCATAAAAAAATGCATGAGTAGTTTCTTTGGTGTATAATCATTTATGAGATAAAAGATTTAAATTCAACATGTGATATCCTGATTTTTTCCAGTCTTATAAGTAATACAGGTTCTTTTGTTCAGAAGCCAGGCAGTCTAATGTTGATTTTGTTTTCTGTTTGTAGCTGTGAAATATCTTGAAATAGCAAATAACAGTGTTCATAAAAGTATCATGTTCTCAACAAGACTATGGGGCTTTAGCATGGACTATTTCATGCTTAGAAGGTTTCAATGCCTATGAAAGACTGGTTTCATAATAAACCTGATACAACTGAAATTTTGAGAGCTTTTTATTGAGCTGAAGGACTTAAGGGAGCACACAGAACAACACCTTCAGGAGGACAGGGTCAAGATGAAATGTTTTCAGGGCTGTACAAAGTGAATCATAGTTGCTGAATGTAAGCTAACCTAATATTATCTTAATATTTTTGTTTGTTAAAAAAATGTTTCCTTATAATATGTTTTTCCAGTTTAGATGAAGTTTTAAGAGCACAGGTGCTAATAACAGGTAAGTTGCAAATATCAATTGAGTAAGCTTTTAAAGAGTACATGAAAATTTGGTTTTGGAAATTTTGTTTTTTCAGCTCTTTTCTCTTTCTCCACCCCCTTTTTTTAAAGAAGGGAAATACTGCTTGTGTTTGGTGACAACTGATTACTCTCGGTCAAGCAATATATTTAATGTTGTGAAACAAAAATTTTCCTCACTAAAGCTACATGTTTTTAAAGCATATATTAACCTAATTATTATATAAACTGTTTAAAGAGGAACCTAGTGCTGGACACAAAATATGTCTATTCAATCCCTAATATTTGTCCTATGTAGATCTCCTATATTTCAGTAGCTGCCTTCTGAGGATATTAGCATTCATTTGTAATACTACTATGAGAACATCAGGGAGATTTGCAAAGGTCATAAGAATGAAAAATCTATTTGTTCATGAACCAGTGCTGTAGTTTTATATTTACAGAGGTTTATTATGCATGAAATTGTACCCATTAAAATGTATTCAACTCAAGAAAATTAAAAAATAACTTTAGAAAATATCAGTCAAGTTCTGATTTTCTACCATAGTTTACATATATTTTTGTAGACTACGTGGCACGTCTCTGAGCATGAACTTGTACTTATGGTCAAAGATATAACTGCTGGTACAAGAGGGGGACCAGTTCTAATGTGTCTTTCTGTAATTAAGTTTTAGCATCTCAAGGATGCAGACCAATAATCAAGTTTATGATACTGTAGTTTTGTCTAAGGAATGCTAATTTTGTAGTACTTATAGTTTATAATTCAGATTTAGTATAGCGTTTAATAACTTCCATGATTCCATTATGACTGTGGTTAAGGAATTTTACCACTATATTGAGATATAAATTAAGAGAAATTATAATTTTAAACAATTTAAACTCCCATAATACTCCTTATACTCAATTTTCACTGTCTGAATTCTCAGAGTTAGCTAAATGTGGATTAAAAATATTTTTGGTGTTTATGCTTTACTGGTGTACCAAGCAAAGCACAGTGGGAAAGTAGGACAGAACAGTGCAGCACTGAGAGGTAGTCTTAACACAAGACTAAAATTTTACTTTAACTGATGGCATTTATCAATCTTTTTCATCGCATCACTTCAAAGGGAAAGCATTTAGCAGCTCTGCACTGAATGATTAAATGGCCTCTTGCCACAGATCAGCAAATAAACGAGCTTAGTTGTCTTTAGTTTAACCTCCATGTCTTGAATCATATTTGAGATTCTCTGTCTTCTTTTCTACATGGGACAATTTTTCAGAATGCCTTGGTGCATTCCAATGCATGTTATGGTCATTAACTAAAAAACTGAATTCTGCATCTATCACCTCACAGCCACAGTGTCCACCAGAAGCAGTTACGATCCACTGCATGTTTCCATACTGCTTCCTAATGTTAAATTTCTGGTTATACTTCTTCAAATCCAGAAATCCTTCAAGATAAAAGCTGCACACCCAAAATGTTGATAAGAAAATATCAACCTTTTTTGTTCCAAATATCCTGGTAGATTCACTATGAGTATATGAAGGAAACACTCCTTCTCGAACTGCCCATTGAGCTGCACTGCAAACTGTCCTAAAGGTGAAGACAAGTATTCTGGCTGCAGGGAGGGAGTAATATAGCTGAATATAAGTGATTATTTTAATGTCTCACTTCAGGGCCCAAGGACTGGCCATTCTGCTGCTGATCTAATCAGACTCAATCTAAAAAATTTCTGAAACAGGTACAAGCAGGGTATAATAATAATACCTTATGTAAAAGATTCTAAGATTCAGTAGTAAACTCCAGTTTAAACAAAGAGTGTCCTTTCATATTTCCATGCCTTCTTATTATGCCATAAAATGTAATGTAAAGGAGAAAAAATAAAAGGACAATTTTAACGTAAAATAAAAGATAATTTAGTGGACCCCGAGACAGGCGAGAGAAAGCACATAACCTTTTCTGCTTTGCCATTTTTTATTTATTTAAAGCTAACCTTATTAAGTCTGAACATAGTGATTTCTAATGAGAATATATTGTCACTATTATGTTTTTTTAAATCTAAAAGGTCTTGAAAGATGCTATGTGCTGCTATCACATTGCTATGACCAAGAATTTGTGAAGAAATTAATTTTAAATGGACTTTATAAGCAACAAATAATAATTGAAAACTTTTTGTCTCTTCCTTCCTCAAGTGAAGTCTTAGTCCTGAAAATATAAAGCAAAATGCTGATAGAGAGAAAGTGTGGTATACTGTAGTCTAGATAATGAAGGTAGGTATACTTTTCACAAATTGTCAGTTAATTGTTTTGATTCTAGGTTTTTGTCTGCTCATAGTTTTAATTACTAAAAATCAAAAATATAAAAGTAATGAAGTATTTGAAATTAATTTAAGGATAAAGAAGATGTGATAACTGGAGTTCACAAACAAGTTTCAACAGCAGGTAAGGCCAAATCATATCCAAAACAACTGTGTAAGGTCATAAAATCTGAGAATTAAATTTAAAAAATAAGTGAAAGTAGTTAAAGATATTTGACATGAAAACAAATAATCTTTCCCATATTTGCATTTTCTGTCTATTTTTATTGTCTTTTGCCTCACTATCAGTCTTCAACATGATGTTTAATACTCAGAAAGCATCTAGAATTTGGTTTATTTTTTTATTTATTTATATATTGTCTGCTAACTTGATTTTCATATGAAAATCCTGGAGTACTAAGTACCCCACAGTTTACTGTCTTTGGCTTATGTGCCCTGTGATAAAGACGAAAACATCCAGCAAGTCCAGACTGATGTCTTCTTAAAAGCAAACTGTCCTCAGGAATATGTCAGCTACAGCAGCCTTCCAAAGATGGATCTAAAAATGTGGCAAGACTGCTGCAAAGATCTGCAATACCCTGGAACAGAAGTAGCAGTTGGAATGTCCAATTCCAAACTAAGTACTTTTTAAAATGCTAGAATAATTTTTTAACATCTCTTCCCTTGTTAATATTACATATTGTGACAGGATATATAGTAAAAAGAAGGTGAACTTCGTTTTGAATAAGTAATTTTAGTTTCAAAATACTGCAGTTTCTTGGTTAAGTGCCTTGTTAAAAAGGCTTGTGTTGAAGTTCATGTTACTTTCAGCAACATCATAAAAACCAAAAAGCCTCTGGGGAAAAAAAACAATTGCCTAGAGAAGTGGCTAAAGTTTTCTGACTTGAACTTACTTTCAGTGTTTATTTCTTATTAGCAGCTTCAAACTATCCACCTAGTTGAATTTTTTTAAGCATTAACTACAGTTGAAGAAAACTGCATATCATTTACCAGAGTTAATAATTATTATTGTTTACGAGTATGATGATTATAGCGTGTGTAATATTGAATGAGCAATTTATCCTCTGGTGGCAGTTTAGAGAGAATATAGTATCAGCAGACACTTTAGGACTACAAATGAGTTTTATCCTACCTCAGGGCCACAGATTTTGAAACTACGCAACCTAGGTTGGATTCTCAGTGTTTTAATACTGTGTAGTTATCTAGTAATTATTTTTTGTGGGATAACTCCCAATTGTGTTTTTCTGCTAAGTAAGAAGAAAATCAGTCAAGCTGGTTTTGAGTTATAGGTCATTACCCTGAATAAGCAGCTAGTCTGCAAGCATGCTGATTGGTACAGTAAACCTTTATTTATACAGATTGCAAGGTTTCACAGGGAGCTGTGGCCTAAATGATGCTCTATAGAAGGGACAAGAAGAGGGGAAAGAGATCTGAAGCTCAAGTATGTTGTATGCTAACTTTTACAGTTCAAAGAGAAGATTTTGATGTGAAGCACATGTTCTTCTCCAAACCATAGTAACTGAAGAAAGCTGTGAGCCTTACATGGATTATTAAGTTAGGATGGAATTCACAAAGTGAACACTGTGTTAAGTACTGAGATGGTCATCACCACCTGCAGTCCTCTTCTGCAGCCAGGAGTTGTGATATTGTAAAGGATTTCTGTACCTCTGTACATTCCCCTTTCCTTTACAAGGGAGTCACCAGTTTGAACAACCAGTCAAACAACTGGTGTCAGGATGAGGGGGAAGAAAACTCAAATAGGTAATTCTGTTTCCAATTTTTGTGATCCCATATTGTTAGAGCTGTCCCTAGAAGTTGCAGCTTTTTGAAAGAAGACACACAAATCCTGAATCAGGAGAGCTTCTCTGAGGGAGGTGTAGGCTGTGTGCTGGCCCAGATTATGCTGAAAAGAAATACCCACCTCACTTGTATATGGTTTGGGAACCCGAACTAGTTCAGCCCCATTTTTAAATGATCCCCCTCTATCCTAGCTGCATCAAAGCTGCTGTGCACCTGATTTCACTGCATTTATTGTTTGTAGTTGTGCCACCTATCAAATCTGTAAACATCCAGTGTTATAAAACCAGGTTTATTTTCTGACCATAGCAAGGTTACAAAGGTCTACTAGATTTTTTTTTTTTTTTGAGATGGTTTATAATGTGAAAAACTGTCGCCTTGGTATTGAATATGAATTTGAAAGATATCTTCAAGGTTCCCCCGTGGGAAATTCATATCAACTGGTGAGAGAAGCTGGAGCTCTTTGAAGCAAGGCACATGATCAAAGCTTTCCAGAGAGAGTTTGGAGGGTGGTAAAAGTATAAAAGGGAAAACCGGACTGATTTTTGAGTCAGAGGGACAACTTTTGTGCTAATGAGCTGGTGGAAAGAGATGTTTGTGTTTACATTAAACTAGATTCAAAAGGATCATCTGGAATCATACAAATTTAAAAGGAAAAAAGAAAAGTAATTGTATGTCTCTCATGTATTTCTCTTGTCTCTGTGTGAGACAAGATACCGTTTCTCTTTTTGCCCATACCTCAACAATCAGATCCCTAAATCTGAGATTCAATAACTGTGAAATTTCAGGATCTAAAGCCTCATCTGAAATTAACATGTGTGTGCAAACTTCCTTGGGTGGAAATCATAGAAAACATTTTAAAAACACTCTATTCATCCCTGATGTCATAGTGTGAGGAATTTATACAGGTAACATTTGTCTGTGAATTTCTCAGAGATTTCCATGATGTCACCCACTATTTGCACATGTGCATAGGATTGTTCAACTGTAACCACCTTTGTGAAATATTTGAGTTTAAACTGCATATGCTTCTCAGAGTTTTTAACCTTTCTTTTATTAATATATCTACATATTATTTTGCCTGTTTAGCTTGGTGTTACCTATCTCCATTTGTCCTTCACCCCTAACTGGAATTTTCAATGTCCTTAGTCCTGGTATATTTGTCCTTGCCTTGTTTACAATATTAGTTTCTACGTTGTTCTGAAACAGTAAAAAGACAAGTTTGAGAGAATGCCTTATGGCATAAAGTTAAATATAGCAACTAAACTCAAATGCAAGACTGAAAACAATTTTATGGCTTAATTGTCTCAATAAAGTTTGATATGAGCTGTGGAATTCTGACTTTCTGCAAATGTCTTTGAAGATACTATTTTCATTAATCATGCAGCAGCCTTTAATAGAATGAATTTATTAAGGGAATATTTGGCAATGTAATAGACCTCATACTATGTAAAAATTCAATTTTCCTTAGTCAGCAACAACCGTTAAGTGCTGAGAGCACTTCATCTATCCTGTAGATACTTGAAAAGAGGAAAACACGGATCTTTCAAATACCTTAGAATTTCAGTGTGAGAACTTAATGTGAAACTTCCATCTGGAAATTACAAGGCCAGATGGCTGTATAAATCCCAGCAGAAAATACACATCTGTCACTTTTTTGTATAACTGTTTCTATTTGAAGAAGGATTTATTTAATCAGCTTGGCACATCATTTAGTGTGTCGTTCCTATCAGCCTGTAGCCTGTAGCTCTCTTTGTATCAAGTCCTCTTTCATTTGTAGAATGCAATGGAAGTAATAATTTCTCTAACCAGATGCGGGATGACTGTTGATTTTAATTGTCTTATGCAGAAGAATGATGAAGAAGAGCAGATGAATATAATTGAGTAAAATTATTCAGTAAAAATTCTTTCTGTCAAGTTCTACCTATATTATGGACTTGTCATACCTCTTCTTTCCACCATGCAAAGATGCTATCTAGAAAAAGCTTCAACAGGGTAATGGAAATAAGAAATTTTAATTAATGGAAGTGTGCTTTACAGTTCTATTCTACTTCATGAATCCAAAGGACCAAAAATGACTTCTGAATCCAAATTCTATCAAAATTTGAACTCATGCAAATCACAGAACCACAGAATCACAGAATGCCAAGGGTTGGAAGGGACCTCGGGAGATCATCTAGTCCAACCCCGCTGCGGGTTCACCTAGAGCATGTTACACAGGACATCATCCAGGTGGGCTTTGAGTATCTCCAGAGAAGGAGACTCCACAACCCCCCTGGGCAACCTGTTCCAGTGCTCTGTCACCCTCAAAGTAAAGAAGTTTTTCCTCATATTCAACTGAAACCTCTTATGTTTCAGTTTGTGCCCATTGCCCCTCATCCTGCTGCTGGGCACCACTGCGAAGAGTCTGGCTCTGTCCTCATGACATCCACCCTTAAGATATTTGTATGTATTTATTAGGTCCCCTCTCAGTCTTCTCTTACTCAGGCTAAACAAGCCCAGCTCTCTCAGCCTTTCCTCATAGGAGAGATGCTCCAATCCCCTAATATCTGATTGGACTGTCTTCCCAAAAATTCTGTAAACCAATACTTCAGAACAGGATGTGAATATGTCCAAAAATACTAGTGAAGAAGAACATGAGGTGCATGGGCCCTATTGTGGATTTTGTTATAACACGACAAGTGACTGAACAAATAGGCATTTTGTGTTTATTCAGGTTTACATTTACTGACAAGTGACTGAACAAATAGTCTGTAGGCATTTTGTGTTTATTCAGGTTTACATTTACATCAGATATATAATTGTAGGTAAATCCATGCTGACACATGCACTCACTATTGAGTGCACTACTGACTTTTACACACTTACTGGAATTTTACTATTGTCTTAAAAATTGTGCTTGAGCATAATATTATTGCCCACCCTACTTAGTAATTCTCTTCTGATACATTTCATTGATACAGATTTCATCTGAAGAACAGAGAATCATGAGTTGACTACTTTTTCCTCTTTGCCTTTCACTGCAACCACAATCATCTAGTCTGGTCCCTGCCTGAGAAAGCGTAGGTAGTTACACTTACAACATATGTATATTACAGAGCTGTTTCCCTTTTTTGTATGTTTACATTAACATTTTAGTTTGGAACAGCATTTTTCAAGCTAATCTCCCAGTTGCCCCTGATTACTTTCCTATGGTCATGGAACACACTTGTGGAGCAGGACCTAGGTTTCTCTTCAAGAAACAAAACAAAAAATGCCAGCCAAGAATGTACAAAATCAATTCAAATCCAGAATGGTTTGTTGGACAAGACTAGAGCTTGCTCAAAGTTATCCATTCCTCCCAGAAAGTTAAATAAAAATGATTCTATCCTCAATACAAACTGTTTTGTTTTACATATCTGCTCCTACTACTGGCCCACATTATTTGTTAGTGTAGATATAAATTTAGCCTTAGAAAACAATTTTTACTGTAATTCTTCCTGGAGAGGGAAAATATTTATGGATCTCATCTAAAAAAAAAAAAAATAGCTGCCAGCAATATTTCAGAAAAATCTACTGGGTTTGGTTTTCTCCCAACACTTATCTGAACTAAATGTAACGAGGATGGCACACTGCTAATCTCATATAAAAATTCTTTCCATCAGGAAAGGTGTCACTATGTAATAAAAATCAGGTTCCAACACAAAAACTGTTATTGATTTTAAGGTTGAGATGTTTTTTTCAGCCTTTATTAAAAATATAATAATTGTCAATATAGAATCAACTGAAGAAATGAAGGATTAATTTAATAGAAGACTAAAATCTGTGCATGGATTGGATTCTCTCATTTTTTAAATCAGTGGTGACTGTGTTGTCTTTTGATCCATAACCTGTAAGTTATCAGCATTACACAAGAATATTGAAATTTGCGTTTTAATTTTATTCCCCCCTGAGATAATTATGGGGACGTCAGTGCAGTAAGAACAGAAAAGAACAAATTCTCTCCCAGGATCAAAATCTGCCATACATTTAATTGCATTAGATGTCCCCCAGATTTCCCGAGGAATGCTTGGAGAGCAGGCCAGTGGCTTGACTTTTAGAAGAGGCAGCTCGCTACGAACCAGCAGTACACAATGTATTCTTTATAATGGAAGTAAATTATGCCATGTATATGTGAATTATCTAGTTTATTTTCACAAACAGGTTTCAATTGTAAAAATTACCATTTATTACTACAATTTTTTTTTAAGAAGTGTCTCCTAACAGGATACTGAAATAGCTAACTTTAAATGATTTGGTACAATTATAGCTCTTCCATTTAATGGCATACAAAGTAGCCCTTTTAATGATAAAACTTTTAACCTACAAACAGAGCCAAAGCTTTCATATTATCTTTGCCCTTATTTCATTTGTTCTCATCTGATGAAAATGAAATAAATCAATTCTGAATAGCTTGTACTAATCTGAGTAAACAGAATGAGCAAGCAATTAGAAAATTAAGAGCAAATCTATTATTTTCAGGAAATTAGTTAAAATGGAACATGCAAATTAAAAAAAGGTCACCTGGAAATGTTATTAATACATTAAAGAGTTCAAATGGACAAGTTTGATGCAGTGGCTACTGAAGGAAGACAGTTTTCTGACTTAGGAAGAATGTTCATTACTATTATTTTTGATTAAAAGATTTGAGGTGGTGTTCATGCTGGCCAAAGGCTTCAGACTTTGTGCAGCCAGTATGATGAACCAACCTGCCTTGGCCTGCATTCTTGTCAAGGGGAGTACACTGATGTGGAGCAGTAGTTCCACTTTTGGAGGCCCCACTTTTGGTCCTTCTGAGGGATCAACGTTACCTGATTTCCTTGCAGCATATTCATTTGCATCTTCTTCCACATTCACTCTGTTTTTGTAGTTGCTGTGTCTTGGTTTTATAATCAGTTTTCAGAGTAGTAGATAATATTTTAAAAAATTTAATATGACTGGTTACTTTATCATTCATAATAATAACCATTTAATAATACTGGTTTTTAACTTAAAAGGACATTATTAAAATTAGTTAGTTAAAGAGATTGATAGCTCCTGGAGAGATCCTGGATGGCTCCATTTCTCCACAGCTGTACACACACATTTGACTACTTACAAGTTCTGTGCTTCTCACCCACAAAAAAGAAAAGAACAGCACAAGCTCTTTGTACTTCAATTCTTATGATCCTTAAGTTGCATGTTGTTTATCAGATAGAACCTGCCAAGGACAGTCAAACAGGATTTCCCAGCTAGAACACAAGTTGGCAGACAAACCATCTTCTTTTTATCTCACATAAACTAAACTTCTAAAGGCATAATTTTCTGCTTATTGTATCTTAAAGAATCTGCCTTCTAGCAGTGGGAAAGATTATGTGACTAAGTGTTCTGGACAGCCTAATGGACCCTAATGGAGGGTTATTTGTTTAGTTTAAGAATTATGTTTTGTCTAGTTACCTGAAAACTGGGCATGTAAACAAAGACAGGTATGCAGATGATTCACTAATCAAATAAAAATGATGCAGCTTCAGGCAAATTGTCATACATCCTGAAGCATGTTTTCAAGCATGTGGCAAAATTACTTCTGAAGTCATATATGTCTCTGATGTCTATGTCAGATAGTTTCTGAGCATAAGTGTGGATGCCTCGTGATTGAAGAAGAAAATATTTTATAGAAGAAAATTAAAGATTTTTTTTTTTCTATTTTTTAAAAACATTGGTTGCATGTTAAAAACTTCTGTGCTGCTTTAGGAAAGCAGATTTCCCCAAAACAGAAAACTTGAGAGATTTGGACATAAAAATGTAAGGGAGAAAAAGGTATGCATTTTTATATCACCCACCTGTGGTGATTAGTAGTTTTGAATTAAGTAGTGTAAGTGTCACAGGAGCATTTTGTACAGATGTATGATGCAACTACAACCAGACAGCAGTTCCAGTATCTTGTTTTTGTTTCATTAATCATTGCTTTTTTTTCCACCTTAGTAAAAATGCGAAGGAAAATAGCCGCAGCCATGAGATTTTGCTTTCATGAGTTTTGGATAGAACTTTCTAAATATAGGACTTATTTGAGTTTAGTGTCATATATCATTCGTATGAATTTATAGTATATGTTTCTCCAGTTGTGTACTATACATATGGTTCTGTAGGGTTTAGGAGAAGGAATAATGCTGTATTTTGGGTACTTTCTTAGGAAGGTAAGAAGTCACATATGGCATAAATAATTTCCCTAATTCTTTTGTCTACTACAAATTAGCTGTGCCTACAGTCAGTCTTTATTTTCAGTACACGGCAATCAACCCCACCCCGAACCCTAACACCCGTGGAATCCTATCGGGACTAAAAGAACAAAGGAAATATGGACCTGGCTCTCAGTTTTATATTGCCATCCAAGATGGATGCTTCAGGTTAAGTGAAAACTGAGTCTCAGAATTGCTCCTCTTATTATGTAAGAATTAAGTTTAATTTTGTCATTTTGTAAACTTTTATTATATTTGATAGTGTCTAGGGCAAGTGAAAATGCACCAGCTTGATATATTTTTTCTGGCCATACTGCAGTACCAAATTTATTTCAACACTGGAAAGAGTATTTTTTCTGACAAAACTTTTACATACTCTGAAGGGGGCAAAGTATTTGTCCCTAACTTTGTACATATTTCTAGAATTCTATTGTTCTGTTTGGTGATCATGACTAACAGTCAAAAGATTACTTACTGTTTATGAATAAGAAAAGTAGTTTTCTCACATTGTTTATATTTAAAATGTATTGCTTTCTGGGTTCAGTCAACATAGACCTGGAAAAATTGTATGTAAGTACACTGACACTACCTTGAGGTGATTGAAATGCCTCTGTGTTTCATAGCTGGTAGTTTACTACCTGCCAGTATTCCTGGTTTGAATATACAGAGTTTAAAAGCTGTGTCATCTTTCATCATTTGTCAAGCTCAGTAGCCTGTAGAAGACTAAAATAAACAACCAGTGTTGGTTTTAAAACAAAGATTTCTTTGAGGGATTCCAACATTAGCAGGAGGTATTATTCAGAATACAGGCACTAGCAGTCCTCTGTCACAGGGTCTTTATGACTCTGAATGAGAGGATACAGATCTTTAAGTTTGGTAGAGGCGGCACACCGGAGCAGTTCTTTGTGCTTTCATTGCCTGGTTGTTTTTACTTAGTACTCTTTACATAAAGCATTGAATCCTAATGTAATTTTGTAAATGTGTTTAACGCTTCTCCCCTTGCTGATCCCCCTAAATTCCAGCAAAAACTCACAAGAGATGCACATTCCCTGTTGCTTTTTAAGAGTCTCACCAGACTCCCATACCCTTTCTGTTTAATTCTAGTGGAAGGAATATCCCAATACATCTGGTGTGTTTACTCACTTGCGTTACCTGAGCATGAACTTCATTCCCTTCATCTGACCTGAACTGGTCTTCTGTGTGAATTTCTGCTACTTTTTAGGTATCTGACAGCAATATTGTAAGCATGAAGTACCCTGATTTTAAGGATCACCTCACCCAAAGAGGTGGAGTGCCTTGGCATGTGTCATATCACATAACATCAGCTTTTCTAATAAAAACTTTCTATAGATAGTAATAAATTTACCTTTTTATTTTGCAGGAGTGAAAAAAAAATTTAAAAAAATCTTTGCCAGTTGTATGAAATGTTCTTATGAAGCTGTCTGAAGATTGACTGATAAATGCTTTTATTCTACTGTGAGCAAATGTTAAATGAACAAAGGTCTAACTAGTTCTTTTTTATAAGAGCATCATGAACAAAGGCTGAATGTGAGGATTGCATTGGTACACCTATTATACATACCACCTTCTGTGGACACTGATGATTCTACAAGGTCTTCTTGTCACAAGGTGCTCTGACATAATTGCCAAATACTTTTGAATTTCAACAGCTTGTGAACACTAACTCTCCTGCTTGTCATTCTGAGTAACTGCTGCCAACTTAAATTCATCATTCGCAACATGTAGGTTATTGGAGTATATTCTGAAGTTAGGAAATCAGTCCTAATGCTAAGTCCTATGTTAGTTTTACATGTAATTTTTTATTTTTTTTTGTGAATGTATTTTTATGTTGGGGAGTTTCTGTTTACACAGAGCCTACCTTTTAAGTAACTTCTGCTTCTCATATGTGACTTATATGAGTGTTGATTTAATCAAGTACTCTCCGCTGGTCAATGTTATATGGCATTGGAACTATACTCACTAGCAAATGAAAGAAGACACTAATGCAACTGTTCCCTGAGCTGACCAGAAGTCAGAACTGAATCTCAGAAGAGAACTGCAGCTCCACCATTCAAAATACTCAGAAATTGTTTTGTGCTGTGGAAAGACTATTTCTGCTAGCCATACAGAAACATGTATAAAATCAAGAAACAGAAAATGCTAAAGGCAAATGACAGAAAACAAACCCCAAAGAATCTGTTTTGTTGGATTCCTAAACATCCAATGCATATGGCATGCAATAATGACTTCATCCTTAACATGCTGTGCTCACCATTAAGCTGATACTGGGTTGTAGATGCATTTCCAAGTTAGATGTTTTGTCTTCGGACAAATGAACTATAACTTATATGGATAATTTTGTAATAACTTTAATTCTGTGTAGAACCTAGGATTCAAATATCTGTTCAAGTGCTCTATAGCATCAGTATCAGCTGAGAGTTCAACAGCGGTGGCTCATAGAAATTTAAAGCCTGACTGTCTTTTTCAGAGCAATCCTTTGGTCTGTTTTTAGTGTGAAGTAGTTTTGGAAAATATATTTTTTTAAAACTGCTGTTAGACTTTTTTTCAAAAGCCAGAAGAAAGTGAAATAGTTGGAATTAAAATGCAATTCCTACCCCTCAGATAATAAAAAATTGTATCTGCAAAATTTAAGGATTTATTTTGGATTTATTTCAGGCCTGGTCAACTTTATTTCAGGTTATTATGATTTCATTCCTGAATAATAATGTTTATCTGAAAGTTCACTGTTTTATTGTGAAGTTAAAAGTGGCTTTCCCCATGCATGTAACTTTACTTACAATTTCCTCTGCCAAGTCTGTCAACCTCATAACTCAGTTCTTCATAAGCCTTTGCTTTTATTACTGTTCTCTCATTTTTCATTCCTTTCTCTATATTGTTTATGAATGTATTGAACAGTACAGGCCTTAAAACAGTAAAAGAGCAAAGACCTTCACCTACCTCAAATAAAGACAGTTTTTCCACTGTCTTTTTATTAATTCCTATTACATATTTATTCTAGGACCTTCATTTCTACCCAGTGTCTCAGTAATTTCCCTAGGAGCCTCTGAAGGGTTTGGGACACCTTGGAACAATTATTTGGAGGTCCAAGTAGACAAGATTTACCTGTGTAATATACGCTTCCTTAATGTAAAACACCTGAATAACAGATACAAAAAAGTCTCTCTATTTATTGTAGATGCCATAAGTCTCTGTTTTAGGAAATTTGTAAGTTAACTATGACAAGTTGGGAAAGTTAGAATATTCTGGAATATTTTTGCCAATAATTCAGATTATATTATCACAGTTCTATAACCATGGAAGTGTTGGTGAAAAGTGATGAGATTTTAAGAGCTTCAATTTGACAAAGGAGATTAATGTAAAAAAAAAGTCATTAGAATTTATGTATACAGTTAAGAAAAGCTTAGAAAATGCTTAAAGATTAAGGGCAGGGGGTGGGTAAGGAAGGTTTATTCAAGGAACACTTACTTTAAAGGTTTTATTTTCAGTCCCTGTGGTTTTCTCTGGCAGTGTCAAGAGAAAGTGGTAAATAGCTGCCTTGAGTTTAGCAATAAGGAATATTAATTCTACTTCTTGTTTCCTGTTGGTTTGTTTTGTTTTAATTTCCTCGGTTTACCTTACTTTATTCAGCAGGTTTTGTTTCTTGTGCTTGCTTTGCTTCAGTCATGAGGCATTTTTTGTTTTGTTTTCCGTTAATGGTAATGCTATAATTTTTCTGAAAGATAGAAAATTTCTTAACTATGTGTCGCATAAAGTATGATATTTGATTTGTCAAGGCAAAGTGTCTTGACAATGAACAAAACAGAAAAATCTTTTCAGGAAAAGATCCTGCTTCTAGGATCTCAACAATATATTACTGGCATCTCTAATGTAACAGAATTGCATGACATTCTTTTTAAATTCCAAACAGTTTTCATCTTGTGTAAAAATAACATATGGAGGTCAGTGCTGTTTTGAATTTTCTCCAATTTTTGATTAATTCTCATTAAAAAAATGTTTTATTTTCTTGTGAAACCTGTCATTTAGATCTAATTTTCCTTTTTCCAGTTTTTTTTTTTTTTTATTTCAGATACCAAAAAAAATCAACATAAAAATGCAGCTGAGGGAAAAAGCAGTCACTAAGTGGTATTCAAGAATTTTAAGTTTGCTCCTGAAGTGAAGCTCATCACAGCTTTGAAGGAGCAGGTCTTTCTTTTCACCTTAAACTGGACTTTTCAAGTGGATCTGTCACTCTGAAAAATTCTAATTTCTCATTAACCTATCATAATTTTCTTCTAGAATACACTGAAGGTTCCAGCTTAGAGTACTTGGTGAAAATAAGTAAATTATATGTGATTCTTTCAATATTTTATCTGAACTGCCAAATTATAGTTGCTGCTGCTGTTGCCAAGTAAAAGATCAATCTAAACAATTATCTTTTGGAGAAATGCATTTTTGGAAATTATATTTAAAAAGATGTTGAAAAAATTATTTTCCTTTCTTCCTAGTGGTAAGTTTTTAAATGCAATAAACATAAGACAATTCCTATAAATTTAATGAAATCACAGTTTTAGTCGAAGTGATACCTAGCCTGCTGTAATTAAGAAAAATGCCAATTATGTTCTAGTGTTTACGTGGTTTTGCACAAGTTTATCTTCTTCGAGAATTAACCATGAAAGCACTTACCCCAAATTGTGTTTAATTAGAAATAAAAGGACAACTTTATTCAAAAACTTTCCTCTTTGGCTCATTGAGGAGGATTTTCCATGTCTACTGTTCTGTCTGTAGGCAATAACTTTTAGTGCTTTGTATTTTCTGGAGATCCCTGTTTTAGCTTTTTTGAATACCTTTCCTGTGTTTTAACTAATTTTTATGATGATGGAGCACAGACAGTCCTTTAGAAAGTGCTTGGTTCAGACCATTTTCAAAGAAGAGGTGATTATTACTATACTTCTTTTCCTGTTTCTAGATATTGGCACTTCCTCCTGAACTAGTTGTCATATATGCATGGCTTAATTTTTTATTTATTTGTTTGGTTGTTTTTTTATTTGAGTGATATTGGGGAAAAGATGTGTTTCCAGATTCTGCCAAGACTGAAATTAATTTGGGTGTCATGTTTTGTGTAATCTCAAAGTAGAGATGACTAAAAAACCCCTTATCTTAATAAAAAAGAGTACAGGAATCAGAAACTGAGTTAAAGGCTCCATGAAGAACAAGATAGGCTTCTCACCCATATCTATGAAACTGAATTTGTGTGAGTGAATGATGGAGGTAAATGGCTTTAAGATCTTCCATCTTTCAGATCTCACAGACATTCCTAGGTGTTATGCAGGTGCCATTACTGAGATGAGCAAATTGAAACCACTCCTGAATTGAGGATGTTGCATATACAGGGGTCAATAACACATAACAAAATGTATTTGACTTCTGCAAGACTGAAATTCTTTGGCTGAATATGGAGAAAATATATCTATCGCAATAACAGTTAGGACCATATTAGCTACACATCTTCTCAGTTATGAGATGAATGGAGCTTTTACAGAATAGATTTTCCACAGATTTTTTTGCCACTGAAAATTGTATTATATTGAACATATATTCAAATTCCTTGTAAGTGAAAGATGAAACAATATTTCTAATGAAATCTCTGTGGTTTATGCCTGAATATGAACATTATAGATTTAATGTGGGTGAATTTTTTTAACTTACTTTTTTTTTTAACTTGCCAGTTGATAAATGGCTGGCAGAGAATAAGCTAGTGCTGTATTCTGCATGCATTATGCTATGGATGCTAACTGAACACTATAAAGTGCTTAATTAATTCTTTTTAGAAGTTAAACCAAACATTAGAAAATGGCTTTTATGGAGCTAATGCTTGGGAACCAGGCAGGTGAAGAGGATTGAATGGTAAATCACTTGAATTACAAACATACATCTTTTCCTTCCTCCCAATTTTCACAATGCTGTTCATCCACATTTTTCAAAGTGGAACATGTTTTCTGTTTCCCACTATATTCAGTGAATTTCAAGTCTCTTGGTATTGTGAGAATTATTTCTGAAATCTTCTTAATAAATATTTGCTTGGAGGAAAGGATATGAAAAAAGAATTAGCCTTTGATAGCAGGAAAGCAGGTGTACAAGCAATGTATCATATCAGTCACTTTGGACATGGAGAGCATAATTTAGAAAGAGTTTGTAAATGATTCATTAATTTAGGGTATGTTCCCTGTCATCACCATAATCATAATTTTTCCATCATCTTTGAATGATTAAGAACAATGACTTCCTTCAGCTAATGCTTTATCCTTCTCATTTTTGCAGAAGTCAGTGTCAATACTTGATCTAATCTGTCAGCCTTTGAGAAACTCTTATACTGATAAGAAAGATCTCCAGTCAGACAAAATGAATAGGAAACTACTATGCAGTGGCTGTTGCCTGTATTTTGAAAGTGTCATATGATACCTGGATGGATAGATAGACAGACACAGAATAACAAGAGACAGTTGAGATGCTACTTTTCAAGGAACCTCTTACATCACTACACTACAGACCATACCTAAGAGAAATTTGAAAAAAGCAGTGTGTTATTATGTGAGCTAGCGATGATAAAATTTATAGATGTCTTTATATGCGCATGACCTCTTCCAACATCACATGGCTGTCAGATAATAGCTTACTGGAATTCCCAGATTTTCAAAGAATAATGAAGTAAAAAATGAGTAGAGATAATGGAACTATTCCTTGATAACAGTTTGAGGAACTATTCCTTCCTCAGACTTTCTTTGACTCATTTTTCTTTTTTTTTTATTTTTTTGTAAACAAAGACTTATTCAGTAGGAATTTTCCACATTTGTTCAGAGGGTTGTTTGCAATAATATATTTAAATTTGTGAGGGTTTTATTTATTATTTGTGAGAGTTCATTAGAGCATCCACTGTTAAGCTTTTATACTGTGTTGGTCACTTCACCTCATGCTTCGTTCAGATTCCTTAAACTGCTATACTTACTACTTAACACAAAACAAATGATCATAATTTCAAAACATCTCTTGTTTTCCTGAATTGTGTCATAAAGCTATGGATGTTGTAACACTGTCTTCCTTCAACAAATACATTGAAAATAATAAGTTTAATAATAAGAAATAGACTCTAATAGCATCCATAAAGTCATAATATTTGCTTTCACATTGCCAGTACCGCTCTCTAGAGCTTGACTTACAGGATTAATGATTATCCTCTGAAAGAAGTAACTTTTCCTAGGAGAAATAACCAGTGGTTTTCTGACTGGCTGAAAGATATCAGAGAACAATGGGGTCAAGAATTATGACGTCTCTTCATTATTAGTGAACGTAGATTAAGCTATTACAGGCCAGTTACTGCAGAAGAGACAGGCACAGACTTGTAGGATGCGTTTTTGGAAGTGCTGTAGCTGCGTATGTATGAGCTCTATCTCACACCTACTAGTGAAGGCTGTGTTCTAGCCTGTGCTTTGCCTCTCAGTTAACCTCCTATATGGCAGGAGCATCAAATGTGGCTTTTGTTTTGCAAGACAGGGCTGCTTCTCTACACGAGTAGTCTTAATAAGGAACTGCATGCTTAAATTTAAAAGTTTTCTAAAGAGCCTCACTGAGCTGGGGAAAGTGAGTGCGTTCATATCTAGCAAAAGGCTGGAGTTCCTTTTATTTTTTAATTCAATGGAACCCATGGGAGGCGTCCCTCTTACTCTGCTGCAAATGTGGAACTTTTCCTGACACACTTCTACTGAGGAACTGCACGAACTGCTGAAGTTCATGACTTTCACAGACTTGGAAAGAGCTTGAAGCTCGAACTGAGTAAACCGTAAATATACCAAGTTCCTATCTAGGGCTTTTACAATTATTTGAGGTAAGATGCAAATGAATTTGCGCATTTGCTTTTCCCATTTGTTTTCAAACTCAAAAAAATATTTATTAGATAAATTTCTGTTGAAGGAAAGAGAAAATTAAATAGTACATCAACACTGAAAACACAATGATGTGTAATTTAATGAGATTTTTCCAAAGACTGAAACAGAAAAGGGAAGATTAATTCTAATTGACTTAAGTCATTATAAGAGAATACCGTATTCTTTTTCTTTTCTTTCCTTTTCTGGCTTCTTCTTTCCTAATACTTTTGTTCTACAGAAAACTCTTTTTTCCCAGAAGTACATCATCATGGAGAATCTGAAATTGCAAGTTTAGAGTAAATTACATGATACAGAGTTATGAAAAGAACAAAGCACTGAGACAGGTGACATGCAATTTACAGTTGTTGAATGATAGTGTAGGTTGAAGTTTAGAAAACAGCACACAAGGAGAAAGTGCTCTGATGAATACCATATAAAGAGGAAGAAATTCTCTCACATTAAAAAGGAGAAAAGTGTTTCAGTGCTCTGACTGTGGATGTATTAATATAACAGTTGCTCTCTGTGTGCAATCTTATGTACAAATGCAAATACTTATCACTGTAAACACACATTTTCATTAGAGATGTACTGGTAGACATGCAGAAGCATGCATGGCAATATACAGTGCAGCTACTTGATGGTTATCAATAGCGGAAACATAGATCATATTAGAAAAAACAGATTGTGTTAATTTGATACCAAAGTTAAAGGCACAAAACCCAATGAGACTGAGTTGAATAGGGTTAATGGGATCCTTTCCATTTTATAACTGTTGAGCAAAAATTTCAACAAGAACAAAATACAAGGGGGATTTAGGTTAAAGTCCCATTTCTGTGATAACAAAAAAAAAAAAGAAAAATGTGAGAAAACGAGAAATGTTTCAAGGAATCTAGAACAAAAAATTTAAACTTTCATATTTGAAATTGTGTTTCAGAATGTGTGCATTTTGAAAGAGTATTTATGTAAAGGGCTAAAGTACATAGACTTAGAAAACACAGTTGAATTGGTGAACCCATGTGGTATAGTAATAAGTGTTTCAAAAGTAAGCATTAAATATTAATCTCAACATTAATATATTGTGATACCTTTCACCTTCTTTGCTGAAAGGGAGAAGCATATCCATCCTTGGCCTTATTTGTCAGATACATGAACCTTGTAACTTTGTGGTCAGTAAAAAGGAGAGATTGGCACTTGAAGAAGTAATTTCTAAATGTATTCAGTAACGGAAAAAATGTAAGTTCATTATAAATAAATAGAACTTTTTCAAATGTAACAAGAATCTCTACCAAGCCCAAGCAATGTGCTGTTTGAGTATGATTTTTTTTCTTTCTCCCTTAGCGTACTCACACTTTTTCAGCTTTCTGTACATTCAGTATGCAACTGGCAGGCAGTGTTGCAGCAGTTCAATATCTGAATGATTTCAGTGCTGCAGAAATATATTTGAAATGAACCAAAACAACATTGAATCAGTATACTCCCATTTAAGCCATGAAAAGAATTTATTATATATAAAGTTAGATTTGTTACCATACTTAACATATGAACTTCTAATACCACTTCTAATTCTAAGTACTGCTGTGGTGGAAGATGTTGAAACATAAACCAGCTTGATTTTGCTGTTAAGAACACAGAAGTCTGAAAATAATCCTGTATACCATGTAGTATAGTAAAAGGGAATTACTGATGGGTGGACTCACTAGTCAGTTTAAACTGTTGCAGCATATTATCATATAAGAACACACCAAGGGAAAAAAAATTATAATAAAATTCTGTGAGTCTTAGAGCTATGTGTAGTCTTCACTAACAATATATACCTCATAATCTGTGATAGAGAGTGGAAATTCATATTTCAGGCTTCCATTTTAGAAAAAAAAGGGTTTATGTCTCTGAGGCACAGTGCTCTGTCAAATTAGAGCTTCCACCAGAAAACTGCCATTAGTGCAAACCTACCGATGTTCCCCTTTTAATTGTTAGCAGTGTATGTGAGCAGAGTGCCCAACTGCACTGACTTGTACTGCACCATTCTTTATATTCAAAAGATAATGGGTTTCTTTAAGATAATTTTATTTATTCACTTCAGGATAGGTTTTAACTATAGTCTGACATCTCAGAAAATAGTATATCTTTTTGAAGCCCATTAGGGTTCTTTCTTACCCAGACATGGGGAATGGAGTGACTTATCTTAATGCATTTGCCTTGTACTTGATTAGGCACTGGGAGCCGCCCTACCAGCTCAGATTAATGAACTGCCTCTTGTTAGACATACGGTGGGTCTTTACTGATATAAAATATCCAGAAATTCTTTCTGCCATCTGAACATAGGGTCACATGTATTTTTGTCTATTTTTAATGGGGTTTTTTGTTTGGCTTAAATTTCTTATTTTTTGACACAGGTCCATCTTACAGGTTTAGAGCTGCTAATTATTTTAAACTAGGTATTTTATTGGGTCAAGATTTGAATTTTCTATTAGGGCCAGCATCCTTTCTCTCAAAAGTGATTTGTCTGAGGAACAAAGAACAACTTAAGTGATATGTTTCTTTTTGGAATGGCTTTAATTATTAAATGGAGGGACTATTCCATATATCTTGTAGGATCTGCTGAAGGTCATTTCTGTCATGACAAAATTATTTGACTGACTTGTGGCTTTGGACCCTAAAATGAACTGAGTTACTCTTATGATCACATTTATTCTTTTTGCCTTTTCTTTTGCATTAGCATTTCAGTTTCAGTGATGAGGACATGCCACACTCCTTATTATCTGTAACAAAGGGGCCACAAACACAGAGAAAAACTTTTCCACTCCTTTTCAATAAGCAGAATGTCTTGGAATAGCTGCTGCTTGTATTTCATCTGGTGTGGTCAAAGGTCCCAGTGAAGAAAGGCTGAAATTTTTGGAACATATGCCTGCATCATCAGTACTCACATCAGAGGTGTCTGGTTTTGCTTTGAAGATAATCCATGGATATGAGGGTCTACATTGTATGTTAGCTCTGAGCCCAATGTGTTATCTGTTTCAAAAGTCATCTTCTATTCATAGTACATAGATCAATGCAAACATTCAAGCACAAACTTTAAGAACCATTACCTTACACATGCGAAGAAAATTTGGGACCATGCTCTCTTTTAACTTGAATGTGTCAACCTGCTCTGTCATGCACTGTGGTGATGTCGGACAGAAAACTGTGATGAGGTGTACCTGTTAGACAGACACCAGCATTGCCTTTTTGAAAGTCATGTGAGATCAGCAGGATGTGCCAAGCCAAGCCAGCCCTCAGATCTCTCAGGAAACCTGCCAGTGGGTGTTTGATCTCTGAGATCCTGGTTGTATGAATGCACAGAGCAAGGTCAGGAAGAATATGAGGCTGCCTTCTTGTCTTGGCTCTTCAAAAGCATTGTATGTATGTATAAAAGGTATTAAAGGTCAGGGACCCAGGGAGGTTTCTAGAAAGATCTGGTCAGAGAGAGTTGATTTGCCAGTCATGCCTATGAGAGACATATCTCCTGTAGAATAGTTGGGGCTTATGTGACTACTGATTTTAAGAACTGTGTGACTTTGCTGCAGAATGCCTATTATTTGAGTTCCTAGTACTCCAGCGCTGAAGACATCCTGAGCTGATGGAAAGTTTCAACTCTGAAAAAAAAAAAATATGTGCATCACAGGCATGACTTCTCTTTTGTATTTTGTACTATTTCAGCAAGTTATTAAAAATCCTAAGACTTGATTGCAATGTATTGAGAACAGACTAGTGTATTTAAAGATATGTTTCCACTTTCAACACACAGATTTCATTAAACTTGCTAGTATTTGGCATTACTGCAAGATAAAAATGTTGGGACTAAAATTCAGAGAAAAGAAATCTTTATAAAATTTCTCCTAGAATAATGCGTCTTGACCCACACTTTATATTCTGATGTGAAACAGTTATAAAAGAGTTTCCAGACCAACTTTGTTAAATGCTGTGAAAGGTAGGAACCACACTTACTGTGAAGTGGGATGTAGCCATGTTCTTTTGTTAATATAAATCAGTTTTAATCTAAATTTCAAAACAGAAGGTAATACCTATTCTGCCTAGCTCTTTCAGGTAGGTCTTTCATTTTTCATGGAACAGACAATGACACCAAATATAAATCAAAGTGCAATAATTGCAAGAAAATTAAATACTGAATACAGATATGTTATGGGGAAAAAAAAATAGTGACAATATAGATGACCTGCCCTGAGGGCTTTGGGGTTTAAAAGTGTTTTAAGGTTTGAGGATTTCTTAAGCTCTATTTTCTAGTCTTACTAAGAACAGTGGTTTACTAAGTTATGATACTTCTCATCTCAGTTTCTATCTTTTTCCTACCCTGCTTCCCTCTGCTTTCTGTAGGTAAATAAACTGGAGGCTCACCTTGGGCAGGAAGGATGCATGGATGGTATGGGACTCTATGGAAAGAAATTAACTGGGATAGAAGGGGGATACTGCCCAGTCTGCAAAGATAATAACAGTGCAGAAACATCACCTAAGTTGAATATTATTCTTCTGAAAATGAGCAACTTCTGCAGCTATCTGGTGGAGTATATAGCTTCCAAATTTTTGTATCTGCCAAGAATCTAGTAGTACTGCTGATTATAAAATGTGTACTAAAATATTTGATTTAAATATACATGCTGACTAAACATTTTCATGATGCTGTGGATCTGCTGCATAACTATCTTTCAGTATAGCTAAGTATTATGGATAGGTGAGAAACATAATGAAAGAATGTATTTAAAAGCTCTTTACAATTCAATATATATTGAATATAGATATATGTAGAACATCTTATATGTTAGTTCAATAAGTTGAGCTGTAAACTTTCTTTTACCTTTTCCATTCTGGTCAAGAAACCAGGAAGAAAAGTCAGGAGCATGGTATATCTTTTAAATTCAGTGTTCAAGCAGCAATTGAAAGTCCTTTTTGAAATTCAAGCACATTTTAGTAAGGTTTTCTTTGAATTGCGCTGTTCTAAACAAGAGTTCTAGAAAAGAATTATGTATGTGACATGCTTTTTTACAATTTTTTTGTAGTTTGATATTATGAAAAGAGCTTTGATTTCATTGTACAAGCTCTATTCTGTTTCCACATTAACATTATGATGTTTTATTTCTATGAGTCAAAATGAAATAGTAGAGTAGCGGAGTTCCTTGAGAATTAATGGTGAGAAACTTAAAGCCCTTTCTGAGATCTTGCGATTTCTGCACATGTATTCAAAAGAGAGTGTATAGGTATAACAAAACTTGCATGAAAATTATGCATTGACCTGAGCAGGTGTTTTCCTTTCTGTGCATGTGCACACGTGGTTCACACACAGCAAAAACTCGGCTGTTTGTCTTGTCCATATTCATAGCATCTAAGTAGAGCCCTTAACAAATGCCTTTTATGATATTGTGACTCTCTGTACAAGATTCTGAAACAGTCTTTCATCAGAAATACTAGTTATCTTTGTTACAAGATGGGATTTTTAGTATGTTTACAAAGACTGTATACAGTTACCAGGGTTAGCTAAGCAAATCCAGAAGCACTGTGTCCTTTATTTCTCCAAAGAGCATGAAGGTATATTCTGAAAGATGTATTATATAAAGGTTGTGATGCTCTTTCAAGAAATCTGGAAAAGCTACACCTTCAAAATTCAATATAGCACACTAACCCCTATTAACCTCCAGACTGTAGTTAAAATTGAATCAGTTGTTCTCAGCCTTGAAGATCTAGTTTTGAAGACTGCTTATTCGACTTCAAGGAAGGGTCTGTGCACCCAAGACCTTTCCTGCTTTCCCATGATTTCAGTTTGTCTAACAGGAGACATTACCTCTGTTACAATGCTGCTTTTGTTATAAACTTAGTACCTCACTGCTACAATATCACTGTGGCATAGATGCAGTTTATTGTAAATGAGTTTTACTGTGCAAGCAAGAGTGTGTCAACAGAATTTAGACATTAATATCTGCATGCCCAAATACACTTTTTACAGGCCTTCAATGGCATGATATCTCTTAAAGGGATGCAAAAAACCTGCTGTGCCACATTTGCTGCACCTGAAATGATAAAATCTATGCTGCTTTCCTCCTTTATTTTCTAACCTTTTGTCACCATTTGATTACTATAGTACTCTACTTTATAATGGTATAATTAACATAAATAACCTAATTAACATCGATATTGTTGCACACGCACAAATGCCAGATCATTAAACTTCATTCACAAAATCTTCACAGAAGATATACTTATTCACAAAAAAATCGATTTGTTATGCAGCAGAAAGTCAGAAATGTGGCATTTAAAAATCTGCACTCATATACAACTAACATTGCAATGAAAATATTGCAATCAGAAAGGAAAACATGAAAAGTCAACTGTCGGAATGGGAAGTTGGCTCGGAGTAACGATGGAGTCTCAATATGAGTATGGTCGTTCTCCTTTATTGCGCAGCTAACAAAAGCATATATAGGCAGAAAACAATAACATACACACATGTCACACTGTGGTTGGTAGAATGCCACTACACACACGCCTCCATCGCTACCGTGATTGGGACAGATCACCTGTCCATGCGGAGGGGCTTCTCCTTCTCTTCCGGTCATAGTTCCGCCCACATCCGCTTAAGAGCAGGGGCTGTCGAACGGGACTAAGGTGTGCCCATTCTCACTCAGCCAATTCCCCCTTTTTTCTTTTTTTTGCACAAGCAAAACAGTGGACACTAGTTTGGCTAATAAACATTTCACAATACCTACTATAATAATGACAATTATTAGTCCTACAGCCAAAAGCATTAGTAAGCGTAAACCTTCCTTAAAGAGACCTTTCACCCATCCTGTTAGTCCCCCTTGTTCAAACCACTTGTCCCAGGGACTGGTATCCTTTTGGATTTTTTCTAAGTTCTTCTTCATCAAGGCAATTGACTGATGGATTGACTCACTGTGATCGCTTAGATTAAAACAGCACATGCCATCAAAATCTTCACATCCATGGCCCTGTGCCAATAGTAGAAAGTCAATTGCAGCACGATTTTGTAACAGAGCATGCCGTAGACCCTTTTGATCTAGTA
>NW_009259975.1:1941287-1945064 GCF_000687185.1 Egretta garzetta
CCTCTGGGAGTCGAGCGGCCACCTCGATCCGTGTTGAACACTTCTCCCAGTTGCCTTGCTTCCCAATTCCCGTCCTCTCGCTGCTTACCACAGTCTCAGAGAACTTAGTCCAGCTAAGCTCTGATACCGGAACTGGCAACCGCTAACCGTTCATCCTCTGCTACCAGATGTCGGAATGGGAAGTCGGCTCGGAGTAACGATGGAGTCTCAATATGAGTATGGCCGTTCTCCTTTATTGCGCAGCTAACAAAAGCATATATAGGCAGAAAACAATAACATACACACATGTCACACTGTGGTTGGTAGAATGCCACTACACACACGCCTCCATCGCTACTGTGATTGGGACAGATCATCTGTCCATGCGGAGGGGCTTCTCCTTCTCTTCCGGTCATAGTCAACTTCCTGTTGAACCATGCTAAAGAATTCCTATTGAAACTAATGCATGCGTCTGTGTAAAGACACATCACAGCTCTCTAATTAGACACAATATTTTAGGAAAATATTGAGTTCTGTAAATTGAGTTCTCTAAAGATTTTTTTTTTATGGCACTGCAGGGTGTATTATAAAACAGACCACGATTTTACATTTTGTATTGAAAGTGTTAATTTCTGTTGATTTTATATCTTACTGAGTTAGTTGGAAAATGTTTAATGTTAGATAAGCCTCGGTAATCATTGATATATATCTACTGAATCAATGTTTGCAGCTGAGTTAAATGCTTCCATAGTTATGACACTTTATACATGTTACAGTATGTATTTAGTAATCTCATATCCCACCTACTGTGACATAGGAGCAATGCAGCATATATCAATAAATTATTCTTGGAAGAAGTATAATGTTTAATGTAGATTTTTTGGGAATTTTGCGGGGAGGAGGTGAGTGGTCTGGGTTGTTGGTTGGTTGGGGTTTTTTTTTAACGGAGCCAAAAGTAATATCAACTTTCTTTATGGACATCCCCTTCTGTAATTATAAGAATACTTACCTGAAGGTAAAATTGTTCCAGATAAAGCCTACTGTGAGTGGAAATAAATAATTTTCTTACCTTTGACTAGCTTTGTGTAAATATTATTAAAAAAAGCAAAACAAAACAAAAATACACAATAACAAAACATTCCTGTAAAGGAAGTTTCATCAGATTATGTAATTTTTCTACACTGTGCTGAGTGTTCAAAAAAACCATTACTAGTGAAACTGAAGTAAGCAATTTTTTGCAGATGCACACTTGATAGAAACTGAGCATTAGTTAATGCAAATATGTAGCGGTATGGGAGGACATTTGTGGATTAAGTTTTTTGGTGTAGATGATTTATAACCTGGGAGAAATCTTGGCAAAATATTTAGTCTGACAATTTGTTTAATTAATGACTGTAGAGAAAAAGTGTTATAAAAAAGGAAGAACGGGGTGAACATATTGAGAGTTGACATGAAAATATTTTAAACTGATGTGCAACATGAATCATTAGAGTACATGCAATAGTCACTAAGGCTAATATGTAATTCATATATTGAATGAAGTCAATACATTAACATTGTAATAAACTTCAGAATTCAATATTCAATATGATTTCAGCATTCTGTAGTGTTAAAAAAGCTTTAACACAATATATTTTCAGGAAAAGCAAGAATAATATAGTCACAAAAATGTATTTTACCTTACAAATGCTCCTACTATGATTATGAAATAAAACATTTTATTATGTAGCTTCAAATAAGTTTTTATTAATTACTCAGGTTTGGCCACCGCAAGCCATGTACAGTCCTTTATTGATCTAAATGTGCGAATTCAGCTCTTAAATGCAGTATCTCAAAAAAACTATAGTAAAACTCGGGTATGTACATGATAAATGAATAAACAAACCTGCAATGATTATATATATAAGTGGTGCAAAAGTTATATCTGAAATATGGCTTCATACTCTGCATTGCATATCTATAAAATTATTTTCCACAATAGATTTTCTACTTTTACTTTAAGCATTCTATTTAAATTTAGAAGCATTAAAACTTTTCAGTATTCTGTCAGACTTTAAAAAAAGTCTAATACTGAGACTGGGGAGTACGGAATATTAAAATATTAATTTGTGTGTTTCTATATTTAATCTCTGTTTCACAATATAGGGTGTCATCAAGGTGTCCATAGGTAAGCAGTCTCATTTAGATTTCACACATGGCTAATTCAGAACTAACTTAAATGAAATCAGTGGATATTTATTACTACAATTTAAAAAGCAAATGAACAAAATTAATAGAGAATCTTGAAAAAAAATAGAAAGAAAACTCTAGAAATTATGTCTATGGGGTCAGTACCTGATTATTAATTTTTATATTAACAGTGCTAATGTGGGGAGCTGTAACTATTTGTACAGATTCATACAGACCAAATTTAGATGTTGCCTTAAGACAACTGGTCGGTTGTCCTGATAGAAGGGTAACACTTGTGTTTGAAATTGCAGATCTGTCAAAGAACATGGGAAGAATTGTTGGCAAAAATGAGGCTAAATAGAAAGACTGTTGATGTAAACTTGGAGATATAAAGTAATCTGAGCATGACTTTCACTGAAAAGCATAGCAATAGTATTGTTATAGGTTTACATTTAAGTACTATTTGATTATAAGCAAAACCTTCCTTAAGTGTTGTGGCCATAAGAATGCTTATTATAAATGTTCTTCCACACAACAAATTTATTTACAAAATTTTTGTAGTCCAAAATATAAATTATGTATTTCCCTTGTATAACTAAATTTTAAAAGAAAAAGCAAAGAGTTCTTTAGAGTTATGTCTTATAGTATTGCTGGTTTTTAAAAATTGTTACTTATTTTATTTTATGTTATTTGTGTCAAAGCATGAAAATAACTCTGCTTTAAATTTCATAAGTTAGAGTTAAAACAGTGTATAACAATACTGATGTATCAGGCATTTGTTAAATTATATATTGCATCAATATCTTCATCAAAGCTTAGTATTCCAGTGATGAGTTCAAGTAAAAGAAATATCTTCAAGTACAGCATTTTTCTTGACAACTGTGGCTTCCAAAATATTCTAGAGTAGGTGTTTGTGTATGGCTATGGAAAATCAGAGGTATAATTTAGTTTTTTATGGTTGTGACTAGTCACAAGGAAATCAATGATAGTGGGGGATAAGATGAAAATTCAGTATTAAGTATACATTTATATGCATTATCAAATTAAAATGCATTGCTATTAAATTGTGTAGGAGGAAAAATCAGTACTTTCCTATACCTCACTGGATTTAAACAAGTACACTGGTTTAATCATGCAGGCAAGTACTTTCACAGAATCGCAGAATGGCAAGGGTTGGAAGGGATCTCGGGAGATCATCTAGACCAACCCCCCTGCTAAAGCAGGTTCACCTAGAGCATGTTACACAGGACTTCGTCCAGGCAGGCTTTGAATATCTCCAGAGAAGGAGACTCCACAACCCCCCTGGGCAGCCTGTTCCAGTGCTCTGTCACCCTCAGAGTAAAGAAGTTTTTCCTCATATTCAACTGAAAACTCTTATGTTTCAGTTTGTGCCCATTGCCCCTCATCCTGCTGCTGGACACTGCTGCAAAGAGTCTGGCTCCATCCTCATCACATCCACCCTTGAGATATTTGTATGTATGGATGAGGTCCCCTCTCAGTCTTCTCTTCTCCAGGCTGAACAAGCCCAACTCTCTCAGCCTTTCCTCGTAGGGGAGATACTCCAGTCCCTTTATCATCCTAGTTGCTCTCCTCTGAACTCTCTCTAGGAGTTCCTCATCTTTCTTGAAC
>NW_009259975.1:1945509-1946160 GCF_000687185.1 Egretta garzetta
CTGAAGTCAAGGTAGACAACATCCACCGCTCTCACCTCGTCTACCCAGCTGGTCATGCCATTGTAGAAGGCTATCAGATTGGTCAGGCAAGATTTCCTCTTGGTGAATCCATGCTGGGTACTCCTGATGATCTTTTCCTCCACTTGCTTGGAGAGAATACCCAGAATGAGTTGTTCCATCACCTTTCCAGGGACGGAGGTGAAACTAACTGGCCTGTAGTTCCCTGGGTCTTCCTTCTTGCCCTTTTTGAAGACCGAAGTGACACTGGCTATCCTCCAGTCCTCAGGCACCTCTCCTGTTCTCCACCACCTTTCATAGATGATGGGAAATGGCTCAGCAATGACGTCTGCCAGTTCCTTCAGCACTCGCGCGTGCATTCCATTGCGGCCCATGGATTTATGGGTGTCCAGCTTCCTTAAAAGATCCCTAACCTGGTCCACATCGACCGAGGGAAGGTCAACCTTTCTCCAAGCTTGCTCGCTTACCTGCGGAGCCTAAGGGCCAACCTTGACAGTGAAGCCTGAAGGAAAGAAGGCATTCAGTAGCTCTGCCTTCTCTGTATCTTCTGTCACCAGGGCACACATTTTGTTCAGCAGCGGTCCCACATTACCCCTGGTCTTACGTTTACTGCTGACATACTTGAAGAAGCCC
>NW_009259975.1:1947038-1966367 GCF_000687185.1 Egretta garzetta
CGATCGGTGGCAGCGTACCAGTCATGCGTGTTGTCCCACCATGTCTCTGTAATCGCGATGAGATCGTGGCCCCGCAACCACATGCAGAACTCTAGCTCTTCCTGCTTGTTCCTCATGCTGCGCACATTGGTGTAAAGGCATTTCAGCAAGGCAATTGAGCACCTAGGTTTCTCTGGAGGGATGAAAGAGGATCTGCCACAGCCAAGCCCACCTTTAGGGCAGTTGGTCTTTTGATTCTTAAGTTGGGGGGTAGCTACGGCACATATATTGCTGCTCTGAACGGACACACTTGTTCCCCCATCGGATGCGACTGTGACCTGACCGCGCATCCCACCCCCCGAGTCCTTTAGTTTAAAGCCTGCCATAACAAGTTGGCCAACCTACTGCCTAGGATTCCCCTGCCTCACCTAGAGAGGTGGACCCCATCCCCCCCTAACAGGTTGTAGTCATCAAAGAACATACCATTGTCATAAAAGCCAAAACCCTCATGACGGCACCAGCCACATAGCCAGGAGTTAATGTACATTATGTGCCTATTCCTGGCCGCCCCCTTCCCTCGAACTGGTAAGATGGTGGAAAAGATAACCTGGGCCCCAATGTTTTTCACTCGTACCCCCAGGGCTCGAAAGTCTTCTTTGATTTTACCCATCTATGCCAAGTACTTTACTAAATACAGTTGATCTCTGGAACCGTGGATTTTGTTGGAATTAAATTGGCATGAAAGATCATACACATAAGACAAGAAAAACTTGGTTCTATGTCTCTTTCTTTGTGAAAAATACTTCTAAAAGGTCCATCAGAATCACTCACACTGAAATACAGTATTACAGGCCCAGCTCACGTATGCTTTTCTTCCTGGCAACACATATTAAGAACAGAATGTTAATTCAAGCATAACATCCAGTGAACATGATTTTTGTTTTATTTATAATGGGATGATTGTATCTATCCTTCCTCCTATAGCAGTTCGTCCTTCCCCACCAGTTCAGAAGCCTGATTTAATTTCCTTAGGAGTAGAATCAGTTCCCAAAGGGCTGTAATTCCATCTCCAGAGAAGAATCAGAAAAAATCTTACAGATGGTACAGGAAGGAGGTTTCTACTATAACCTTCTGCATAGGTAGCTTGGAGCCTCCATTTCTTTGCTACTTTTCCAGTGCAGATCAGGTTACCCGTGAAGTGAAGAAATCGATCTGACATGATGATTCAAAATTTGGGAAATGAGTTCTGCTTTTCTTCAGAACTCAATGGTTAAGTGTAAAAATTCAAAACTTTCTTCACAGCTGAGCTTAGCTGGCAGCCATTCAGTATCTGAGGCACTGATAAGAAATGGTGATAAACTTTGGGAGCTTTTTCTTATTTCTAAGAAGAGGACCTTCCCCAAAGACTAGCTAATTGAGTGAATGGGAAGTAAATTTTTCTAATATCTATGTATCACTTGTTCCATGCAGAAAGAAAAGTTCAACCACAAATACCATAGTGTCTTTTTTAATTATTGCTCCTAAACCCAATAGCAAATCCAAGTGATTTTATACTTCTAAGTTTACTTTTTTATGCCATATATATGTACTATAAGGAATAATTTCCTGAATAAAATCTATATAACTCTATATAACGCTATTGTACCTAATTTCCCATAACAAAATAATAACATGGTGAGTTCCTAGCTCAGTATATGTATCACCTATTCTGAATTATGCAAACATCTTTCTGTCACAAATGAGTGTCTTTATACAATTTGATTTAGTAGCAGTTTAGAATTTATTTGTGCTTTTATGGCAAATAACAGGATTGTGATATTTTAACAGCACTCAGTCATCAGTCGATTAACAAAGTGATTCAACAAAATTTGTTTTAATTAAAACAGCAACTTAGTTAAAGATTTGAAGTTGGCAAGGTTCACTTTATTACTTCATGGAAGAAGTACACAAAGGAAAACTAAGTTACACTCGAGTTAGAATGATTCAGAGAGAGACCGTGGATGCAGAGAATAAGGAGTACCCTCCCATTGAGTCACGAAGTTCAGAGTAGACCCCCTTGCTTTCTAAACTCCTTCTCAGAGAGGAGTCTAGGTGAGGCTAGGTCCAATCAGTCTCAGACTTGGTCAACAGTTTATGTGTAAGGATAATAGTTGTCTAGTAACAGTCTAAGCTTTATTCATAGTTTTAAGGTGGACCACAAGACTTTTAACAGCACTTAATCATTGGTTAAATTAATGTTCACAGAGTGAGTCAACTATAATCACGACAGACTCGCTTTGCAGTTAAATCACTCATTTACAGATTACTTAAATTGATTCACACATGCATAAACACAGACATGATTATATATATATATACTTATATATATATAAGCACGTATACCTGTTAAAAATTCCCCTTAAGTTCAGTGAAATTTTTACATCAAATGTCTTGGCATTTCATCAATGACTTGGACAGCGAGATCGAGTGCACCCTCAGCAAGTTTGCAGATGACACCAAGCTGAGTGGGGCAGTTGACACACCAGAAGGACGGGATGTCATCCAGAGAGACCTGGACAGGCTGGAGAGGTGGGCCTGTGTGAACCTCATGAGGTTCAACAAGGCCAAGTGCAAGGTCCTGCACCTGGGTCGGGGAAACCCCCAGTATCAACACAGGCTGGGGGATGAAAGCACTGAAAGCAGCCCTGCCAAGAGGGACTTGGGGGTGCTGGTGGATGAAAAGCTGGACGTGAGCTGGCAATGTGCGCTGGCAGCCCAGAAGGCCAACCGTACTCTGGGTTGCATCGGGAGAAGCGTGGCCAGCAGGTCGAGGGAGGTGATTCTGTCCCTCTACTCTGCTCTGGTCAGACTCCACCTAGAGCACTGCGTCCAGCTCTGGAGCCCTCAGCACAAGAAGGACATGGAAGTGTTGGAGCAGGTCCAGAGGAGGGCCACAAAAATGATCTGAGGGCTGGAGCACCTCTCCTGTGAGGACAGGCTGAGAGAGTTGGGCTTGTTCAGCCTGGAGAAGAGAAGGCTGTGGGAAGGCCCGATTGTGGCCTTCCAGTACCTAAAGGGAGCCTATAGGAAAGATGGGGAAAATCTTTTTAGTAGGGCCAACTGTGACAGGACAAGGGGTAATGGTTTTAAACAGAAGCAGGGTAGGTTTAGACTGGATATAAGGAAGAAATTCTTTACAATGAGAGTGGTGAAACACTGGAACAGGTTGCCCAGAGAGGTAGTGGAGGCCCCATCCCTGGAAGATCAGATTAGATGGGGGTCTCAGCAACCTTATCTAGTTAGCAGTGTCCCTGCTCCCTGCAAGGGGGTTGGACTAGATGACCTCTAGGGGTCCCTTCCAACCCAAAACATTCTATGATTCTATGATTCTATGATTCTATGATTCCTCACTAGGCGAGGGTTGAGCCTCAGGGAGTGAAGTGTTTCAGTCCAGGATCCACTGTTGGTCTTTGGAAATGGATCTCTGATTTTTGCAAACTTGAGAGTTTGTGAGCTCTGAGACATGTCCTGCTCAGAGGGAGATGCTGGTCGCAGTCCACTGCAGTCCAGGAGAGCTCAAAGGGCCTCACTTAGGACCACAATTTATAGGGTAGTGAGATGATTTGCTTTAGTCATTAGTAGATGTTCATCCTGACCACAATCAGCTCAGTAATTACTGGAACATTGTAACATTACAGTAACAATGTACCGCTTTGCTTGGGTTATGACCCAGGTGAGATATGTTCCAAGGCTGTCAGGGGATAACTGATTGTTCCTGTTCTTCCTTTCCACCTTGACCAGTCAACCAGTGTTTCTAGTATGGACAGCGCTGCTCCCTGCTTCAGCCATGTAGGAGTTCCTGGTACAATTAAGGGGCGCTTAACCGTCCAACTCATTACATAAAGGCCAAGGTCTGGTGGTAATTCCTGAGGTTGTAAAGCAGCCCAGGAAAGAAAAAGGTGGGGGGCGGGGGGAGAGGGAAGAGGCGGGAGGAAGAGTATGAGGAGAATGCACCATCACACTTTCAAACTTTGGACAGTGATAAATATTTCCCATAAAAGTGCTTGTATTCATATAACTGATTCATTGAGTCTAGGAAAGAAAATAGCAATTAAATTTACTTTTGGAAAGGTTAGACTAGTCAAAGTACAAGGTATTTTAAGCCATGTGTGTGGAATAGGATAAGCCTATGTATATATGAATATATAATATATGTATTTAAGAACAAGGTTTTGTTTTTCTCATTTCTAAAGGATTTTTGTTAACAGAGCAAATCTGTAAAAGTATAAGTTTTGATTTTTTTCATATAAGTATGAAAATATTTTCACTTGCAAGCAACATAATACTGAAAGAAATATTTGAAGAATTGCAGGAAAATGAAGTATTGGAGAGACCAATGCGTTCCTAACTTCATACCTGAGTTTCTGTCCAGTTTTATGTTCCTTAAATCTTCAGGATAAAGGCACCACTCTACAGCCTGAGATCCTAAATAGATTTTAATAGCTATTTCAGAAGGATAAAGTTTGCAAGAACATATTTTCAGTGGTTTGTGGTCTTTATGCAAAGCATGATTAATACAAAAGAAAGTAAAAATTAATTTCTGACAATACAAACATGTACTGTAGAAAGCCAAAATAGATTCAATGCAATTATTAAAGCTCTCTCAGCCAGAATGAGGGTAACATTATCAATACTGATAAAAAATCCATCCTTCTCAAGCATCTGTAGCACAGCCAGTGGGAGCTCTTTAAATAGATCTATCAGGTTGTATGCAGTTTCTGAAGTTTCTAGCTCTAACACTGCAATTCTTTAAGTAGTTTCCAGTTACTGATCTCTTGAATCTTAGACACTGGAATTGTCTGTGCACTGAAAACTGTCCCTAAAAAGAAAGTTTATATGAACTGTTATGCAATTAAGAAAAGAAGTTATTTATCTGGCAGTTGTCCAGAGTTCTTTTCAATGAATTGTGTCTTCTGAAACTTGCCCACCATCCCACTGTGGAAATTTGTGATTTCACAGGTGAGAAAAACCTAAATATTATATCCTTTTCCTCATGCAATGAATGAGAAATTTCAAGAAAAATACATGTTCAGTGGGTACTACTAGCCAAAAAGTCTTTAATTGCGGCCATTCAACAATGGAAGTCGTACGTTGATAACATATTGCAAAGAACACCAAAAAGGTTAGAAATTATCAATTTTTGGGCTCTTTGAATAAAAGAAGTGAGGTATGTCAAATGGATAAACATAGAAGTTGTGGCTGTGACAGTACCCCTTTAGAAGTTCACCAGTGCAATGATTCTCATTACATTAGCTTTCATGTTACTGAAGAAGTGATTTCAAGTTTTGATGGCTTCCTGGAAACCTTCCTCTTGTACCAGGGAAGGTGCTACCATAACTTCTGTTTTGTTTTTGTTTTGTTTTTTTCTTTAATTCTTCTAATGCAAAGATTCAAGTTAAATCCAGTAATTCATTGACTGACCTTGCTCTAGCCTGTCTTTATTGATCATATTATATCTACTTTTCTGTACAACCAATTATTTAAGAGGAGGAAGGGGTGCAAACATACAATTCAGTGTTGATGTGTCCCAGGTACAAATGGTTTCAGTTAAATCACAGAAGAAACAGTTTTATTTCTGTAATATAGTTAATAGTAGGGAAAAAATTATCTAGGGAGTTTTTTCTTGCTTGAGAGAAGACATGAAGAAAAGAAATGGTAAGACCATCATGCAGGAGTATTTGGCATTACTGAAGTCAAGTAAGTAAAGAATATTCTTATATTTGTATGACAGTAATGCCCAAAGGCACAAATTGTGAGATTAAGGCCTCACTGTGCTCAAAAATATGTGTATGCATACTAGGAAGCAGTCCCCAAGCCCAAAAGCTAGCAGTATAAATAGTTAAAGCCAAAGAACAGAGAAGTGAAATTATTTCTCTGTGGTAAGATAATAGAAGAGTAGCAAAATGAAGACAAAAATGCAGGTCTGCTGAATTCTAGATGAATCTTTTATAGCTATTAGATCACTCTAAAGAATTGTAGCTAATAGATTCAAGTAACAATATTGCTTTGGGACACAGATTTTCTCTAAGTATACTAGGAGTTCACTGCAGCTGCACAACAGAGCAATCATAATAAGCAAAATGAGATCTTATTTTAAAACCAGAAAACCATCCAGCATTTGAAACAAAAATGTTGCTAATTAATTACTTTTATTGTTAAACTTTTTAGTATTAATCTTTTTACAAATGGCAGCATCAAATTATTTGTACAGGTAAGAAGGTTCCATGCTCCTGAGAAATGTACTGTGAAACATACCTTTAGTTTAATACAGAAGATCAGGTGCATGTCATAAAACAAGCATCTTAAGCAGTGTGGAAGCTTAGACTGTATGCCAATTACATTCACTGACTTTTGTATTAAAGTGCATTACTATAATTCAGCTGGGTTTTCTTTTTTTTATATATATCATTTATAGCGGAACATGTTTGTGTTCCCTGATTGTGAAATAATGGCTTAGTGAGATCTATTGAAAATAACTACCAAACACAAACACATTCATAACAGAGTGACAACTATGTTGACAATTTAGCATAACAAAAGCTTAATCTACAGATGAGATTGGATATTTGTTTTCTCAGAGCTTAACATACTCTGGGAAAATTCAATGCCAACTTTATACGTAGATTTCACGTTGTGTTGTTTTCTTAATAACATGCTTATGCCAATAGAGTTTCTTGAAGTGCTATTAGAAGACCTGAGCAACTTTTGAAGTGTTATTTGGTTTTCTCAGTTTATATGGGGAGAAAATGCAGAAGGTAGTATTATTTGCATATAAACACTTCCTAGGAACATACCAACAAAACTATATGGTAGGTATGCAGCTTAAATCAATACACAAAGTTATGACAGTTTCTGATGCTTCAGACTGTTATTAAGAAACATAACTTTGAGTATCTCTGTGCAGAACTGATGAACACTTCTCTTGGGTAAATTGCTTTCCATGTCACAGAAGCAGTGCACTGCATTGGGTTTGTGTGGCAAGGTTTTGGTAGCAGGGTGTTACAGGGGTGGCTTCTGTCAGAAGCTACTAGAAGCTTCCCCCATGTCTGATAGATTCAATGCCTGCTGGCTCCAGGATGGGCCCACCGCTGGCCAAGTCCATGCTGGAACAGGTCTTCTGGCAGGACCTGTGGCCCTGTGGAGACAGGAGCCCAGGCTGGAGCAATTACTGAAGAACTGTAGACAATGGGAAGGACTCATGGAGAAATTCATGGAGAACTGTCTCCTGTGGGAGGGACCCCATGCTGGAGCAGGGGCAGAGTGTGAGAAGTCCTCCCCCTGAGGAGGAAGAAGAGGCAGAGACAATGTGTGATGAACCAACAGCAGCCACCATTGCCCATCTCTCTGTGCTGCTGAGGGGGAGGAGGTAGAGAATTTGGGAGTAAGGTTAAGCCTGGGAAGAAAGGAGGGTTGGGGTGAAGGTGTTTTAATATTCAGTTTTTATTTCTCATTACCCTGCTCTGATTTGTTTGGCAATAAATTAAACTAATTTCCCCAAGTTGAGTCTGTTTTGCCCATGACAGTAATTAGTGAATGACGTCTCCCTGCCCTTACCTCGACTCACGAGCCTTAGCTTTTCTCTCTTCTGTCCAGCTGAGGAGGAGGAGTGATGCAGTGGCTTTGGTGGGCACCTGGCATCCAGACATGGTCAACCCACCACACACACTTAGATATGTGTATTTGAAAACATTCTGTTAGTGCACCTAAGGTGCAAATAAAAAGTTGAAAATAAGCATCAGTGTGCCTGTGTGTTTTCATCTAGAATAATATCCAGAGAGTATTATTCAGCTTCATGCTAGAACACTAATGTTTTTAAAATCTGCTGTGTTTAAGAGCAGCAACAACTATCAAAAAAAAAAACCCTCCAATTGTCTCCAGTTGTGGGTTTTCTTTTTTTTATATATATCATTTATAGCGGAACATGTTTGTGTTCCCTGATTGTGAAATAATGGCTTAGTGAGATCTATTGAAAATAACTACCAAACACAAACACATTCATAACAGAGTGACAACTATGTTGACAATTTAGCATAACAAAAGCTTAATCTACAGATGAGATTGGATATTTGTTTTCTCAGAGCTTAACATACTCTGGGAAAATTCAATGCCAACTTTATACGTAGATTTCACGTTGTGTTGTTTTCTTAATAACATGCTTATGCCAATAGAGTTTCTTGAAGTGCTATTAGAAGACCTGAGCAACTTTTGAAGTGTTATTTGGTTTTCTCAGTTTATATGGGGAGAAAATGCAGAAGGTAGTATTATTTGCATATAAACACTTCCTAGGAACATACCAACAAAACTATATGGTAGGTATGCAGCTTAAATCAATACACAAAGTTATGACAGTTTCTGATGCTTCAGACTGTTATTAAGAAACATAACTTTGAGTATCTCTGTGCAGAACTGATGAACACTTCTCTTGGGTAAATTGCTTTCCATGTCACAGAAGCAGTGCACTGCATTGGGTTTGTGTGGCAAGGTTTTGGTAGCAGGGTGTTACAGGGGTGGCTTCTGTCAGAAGCTACTAGAAGCTTCCCCCATGTCTGATAGATTCAATGCCTGCTGGCTCCAGGATGGGCCCACCGCTGGCCAAGTCCATGCTGGAACAGGTCTTCTGGCAGGACCTGTGGCCCTGTGGAGACAGGAGCCCAGGCTGGAGCAATTACTGAAGAACTGTAGACAATGGGAAGGACTCATGGAGAAATTCATGGAGAACTGTCTCCTGTGGGAGGGACCCCATGCTGGAGCAGGGGCAGAGTGTGAGAAGTCCTCCCCCTGAGGAGGAAGAAGAGGCAGAGACAATGTGTGATGAACCAACAGCAGCCACCATTGCCCATCTCTCTGTGCTGCTGAGGGGGAGGAGGTAGAGAATTTGGGAGTAAGGTTAAGCCTGGGAAGAAAGGAGGGTTGGGGTGAAGGTGTTTTAATATTTAGTTTTTATTTCTCATTACCCTGCTCTGATTTGTTTGGCAATAAATTAAACTAATTTCCCCAAGTTGAGTCTGTTTTGCCCATGACAGTAATTAGTGAATGACGTCTCCCTGCCCTTATCTCGACTCACAAGCCTTAGCTTTTCTCTCTTCTGTCCAGCTGAGGAGGAGGAGTGATGCAGTGGCTTTGGTGGGCACCTGGCATCCAGACATGGTCAACCCACCACACACACTTAGATATGTGTATTTGAAAACATTCTGTTAGTGCACCTAAGGTGCAAATAAAAAGTTGAAAATAAGCATCAGTGTGCCTGTGTGTTTTCATCTAGAATAATATCCAGAGAGTATTATTCAGCTTCATGCTAGAACACTAATGTTTTTAAAATCTGCTGTGTTTAAGAGCAGCAACAACTATCAAAAAAAAACCCCCTCCAATTGTCTCCAGTTGTAGTGTTAACTATCCTGATAAATCTATATACGTAAAAATGGTTTTCAGCTCCTCAGTCCTTTTTCTTCATTTCTTCATTTCTTCATTCTCAATGATCAACTTTTAAAGATGAGGAGGCTGATTTCTTTTTAGACCGAAGATCATTAGCTGGAAAAAATGTGAACATGTTTAAGACATACAAAAAGACTTAACTAATGTTTAAGTAAGCCACAATAATGTAAAGTGTATCTTTTTACAGTAACAAAATTGGATATAAAAATGAGATATGGAGTTGGGAATACACAAAATGAAACAGAGGTAACTTCTCTCAGCTTGAATGAAGCCTTCAGCTCACATTGTAATAAACAAGTATCCTCTAAAAAAGATGCTGCTTTTGGATGATGGTTTTACAGTATTAAATATCATGGCGTCCTTCATTTTCTAAGTATTGACAATTTACAATCATAACCTTTGCCTGTGGGAAAAAGCTGGGTTTAGAAAGCTCCAGCCCTACTTTTCAGGCAGTTATTAACAAAAAAAGGAGAGAAAATATGGTGGATAAATTAATAAACCGTAAGATTTTGCATATTCTTAAAGTGACTTTATAATAACACTGGATATTCTTGCAATGCTCTTCAGTTAGATTAACACGCAAAGAGGTTCTACAGGTTATTGACTCTTTTAATTTCACTAAATATATTCCTTGGTGAGGATGCAGTTTGTGCCACTGAATTCTTGGGCACCTATGCAGTAGGAGATGTAACCAGTACAGGTTATTCTCAGAAGTGGCCATTGATTATGGATTTTTCATATGAAATGCTCTGGACTTGGAGAATTAGCACCTGTAACCTCATTTACTTCAGTTACACTTTTTTTTGGTAGCCATTTCTGAAAAGCTTTCAAATGGACCACTTGCAAACTGAGGACCTAGAGTTTTTCACTATTATTTGTTTATTGTCAATTTGTTCTTATTAAATGATAAAAAACTTGTTTTAAATCTCTGCTGATAGTGAGCCTTTTGGAATCTAATCCTTTGGACACTATTCTTCTGATGCATATGGGAAATACATAGCTATAATATAGTATATATATAGCTACTCCATTTAGTATCACTGATGATGAGAACTCTGTGACCTTTTTTTCCCCTCCTTTTCCCTCCTGATTGATTCCTAGACAATCTCGGTGTTCATAGGTATGTGAGCTTCACAGTAATGTGTTTGTATAGAATATATCTCACTTGAAAGCTGGTAAGTAGTAACATTAAACAAACTGCCCATCAAGTTTAAGTTTTAGGATATTATTTGCTTCTACTAATCTGGAAACTAAGAGAGTACTCACCTTGTGAGAATTATGCAAAAAGCATGAACCTTACAGATATATCTGTGTTTATTTTTCAGTAGGCTGGATTTCTGCAAGGCTTAAGATTTGTCTTTTTCTTTACTCTTCGAACATCTAATTTCTCATGATTCTGGGGATCTTTTTTCAACATCAACAGGACTACTAACTGCATACATCATTTGATGTAAACCCAAAATATTTTGGAGAGAATAGCCAGATCAAATATTAAGCCAGACAATATCAAGTCTTTCATTTTGTGGTTAAAGATTTGCCTGTTAGCTGTACTTTCAGATGCTACTGTCCCTAGATGATTACTACAGCAACCTGAAACAATGCAATACAATGTCCTCTAAGTACCTTACAGGCAAAAAAGCAATCCACAGTAAAATGTTATAGTATTTTGTCTATCAAGTCCAAGGTTGTGCTTCAGACTGCAGGCTGAAAAGGAGACAGGATGGAGATTGTCAACTGAGTGGCTTATGTTGTAGTTATGCTTGCAATATTTGTCTATTTTTGGTGGAAGGCTGCCTTGCTGTCCAGTTCTGTAGAATTAGTATATGAGATCAAAATGTGAACTTTATTCTCTTAAATAATACGGAAAGCTTTATATTTTTATGACTGTTTTTATAGTGCCAAAATAAGGATCTTTTAGCAGTAGAAATGTGATATTAAATGTTTTGCAACCTCATCTTTTAATTTCTCCAAGTCACTACAGGGTCAGAGATTTTCATCACAGAAGTAATCAGAGGCACTCTCTGATGAAGAGCAAGTAAACATCCTCATTTATTGCATGGGTGATGAGGCATATGACATTCATAGAAGTTTTCTGGTTAGGACTGCTGGAAGGATGAGCTATACAACTGTAAAAAAGAAGTTTAATGAAAGCTTGGCAGGAAATGAAACTCAGTGGAACAGCAAGATTTTATGATGCAAAGCAGCATCAGGCCTGCTTTTACCACAACAGTGTATGCATTAGTAAAGCAGAACAACTGGGTAGTTTCCTCTTAGTTTGGGTTGTATCTGAATGAAGCCAGTAAAACCACAATTTTATCTGGGTCAGTTGCTAAGGAAAACAGTCAAGAGAAGGTGTGATTAAAACATTTACAGTGGAATGTTCTCCTAATTAAAAACACCAATTCTTTGAAATTATATTTTCTACAGGATTGTATCAGTTTTGACAGAATCCATCTGGAAAAAAAAAAGAAAAGAAAAATAAACCCATTATTTTAAAAATAAACATTTATACTTCAATTTTAAAATTACTTCTTAAATAGTGATATCCTGGTTTTGCACCTTACAAAAATTGGAAAAGTCAAATTAAATAAAAGTGAAATGAGGTCCTTTGTGGAAATTAATTGCTTCTACTGATAGTCATCATGTTTTTCTCCACTGAATATTTTTCAGGATTTTGTTTTTAATTGACATTTTTCTACTTGTTTCACTAAAACAATATGCAAAAGCAGAGAAAAATCAGTAACGGAAGAGTGGTTCCAAGTCAGCTCTAGAAAGCAGTGATCAAATAAGAAACATATCTAAAAGAGAGAAGACTAGACAATATACTGCTGAGTGATTGTGGTTTTATTAATTATAGATTAGGAATATTATCATTATAATACAATATCTTCCCATGAAAGCTCTGCATAGAGGCACTGTGTAATCTCTAGAATGTTAGTTTGTGTCTTCGAAAATATGCCAGGTAAAAGTAAGGGCATCTTTTAATACTGAGAGTAACTCCAGTGATCTACTTTTGGCTCTGTTCTGACTCCCATCTACATGGGCAGAGTCTAGTTGGAGGCCGGTAGCTAGTGGAGTCCCCCAGGCCTCGGTCCTCGACCCAGTCTTGTTCAACTTGTTCAGCAATGACCTGGATGAGGGGACAGAGTGTACCATCAGCAAGTTCGCTGATGACACAAAACTGGGAGGAGTGGCTGATATGCCGGAAGGCTGCACTGCCATTCAGTAGTACCTGGACAGGCTGGAGAGTTGGGCGGAGAGGAACATGATGAGATTCAACAAGGGCAAGTGCCGAGTGCTGCACCTGGGGAGGTCGAACCCCATGCACCAGTACAGGCTGGGGCCTGACCTGCTGGAAAGCAGCTCTGCCGAGAGGGACCTGGGAGGCCTGGTGGACAACAAGCTGACCATGAGTCAGCAGGGGGCCCAGGATGATAAAGGGACTGGAGTATCTCCCCTACGAGGAAAGGCTGAGAGAGTTGGGCTTGTTCAGCCTGGAGAAGAGAAGACTGAGAGGGGACCTCATCCATACATACAAATATCTCAAGGGTGGATGTGATGAGGATGGAGCCAGACTCTTTGCAGCAGTGCCCAGCAGCAGGATGAGGGGCAATGGGCACAAACTGAAACATAAGAGTTTTCAGTTGAATATGAGGAAAAACTTCTTCACTCTGAGGGTGACAGAGCACTGGAACAGGCTGCCCAGGGGGGTTGTGGAATCTCCTTCTCTGGAGATATTCAAAGCCTGCCTGGACGAAGTCCTGTGTAACATGCTCTAGGTGAACCTGCTTTAGCAGGAGGGTTGGACTAGACAATCTCCCAAAGTCCCTTCCAACCCTTGCCGTTCTGTGATTCTGTGATACAGCACAGTAAAGGTAAGAGTTCAGAGAGGAATTGGTAGGAACCCATATGCTTTTGATGCTGGATTAGTACTACTGAAGAAGTAAAGCAGACCCATGCTCTGCATCACAGCTTTGTTCCTCAGTGCTGTTGTCTCACACAAAGTTTATCTAAGCTAGGTCAAGGAGCTTTAAGTTTAGTATGTATATTAGTATGTATATACATGAAGTCCTCCAGTTGTCTGGTCAATCAGATCAAGGACCTGGAAGTCATGTCACATCTCCTTTCTCATTCCATGAAGTTGATGGAAATCACATGGGAATCAGGATGCAAGAGGAGGTTGCGGGGCAGGAATGGTACCTACCCAGGGCTTCTCCTGCAGTCCAGGTGGAGCTGGAGGGTGCTCCTCCATGCCTCAGTACAAGTGGGGTCTGAACATCCTCCATCATGGTAACAGTCACAATAAGGTCTGAGAGTATGTCTGTATTGCAACCACAAACGAGCTGTACTATTTTCAAGGTACATTAATTTACTAGGAATGCCAAGAAACTGTGAAGTTGCAGTCACTGACACAGTCAGATGTTAATTCCACAACTACTGTTAGAAAAAATAACTAAATTGAAGCTAATCTTTGTTTGATTCAACATGGTGCAAATAGATGTATTGTTTCCAGCATAGATACACATTAAGAAAATATTTCCCTTGTAATGCTAATGTTTAATGTAATGCATAGGATCTAGTCATATTTTGCAGTAAAGAAAATGGAGGGGTTGAATAGTCTTCACTGATTTCAAAGACCAAGAAAGTTTTGAAACATACTTCATGGTGTTTTCGATAATCCAAGATTAACCTCACATGAGATATTTTAATGAAAATTATAAACTGATTTAATGTAAAATCACAGGTTACTTTTAATGTCATTGTAAATGTCATTTATTTCATTTACTGCAGTCAGGTTAGAAATCAAATCATGATGCTCTGTGCCAAGTGATTAATTTGTAGTTAAACCTAAAATAAGCCATACTTTGCTCAAAATCAAAATGAAGTGATTCTAAAGACGTTTCCCACATCACATGCTCTAAGTTTTGTCATTTTTGTTTAGGACTGACAATAACAGTATGATATTTTTACCTGAGAGAAAACTAAATTTTCTAGCAGTCCTGAAGAGGACGTGTTGGAAATTTGGAGAGGTACTTCACTCAAACCCAGTTCTTATGGTGTTCCTGTAAGTCATATATGGTAAAAATGTTTGTATGAATATTTATAATGAAATTGTAGACAATTTTATATACTCCTAACAAGTTGAACCATAAATGTGAACACAGACTGTAATGAACATGTTTAGTAAGAGTAATCTCAATGTCAGTCAATTTACAATCCCTACAGAAAGCTGTTTTTCCAGAGTATGTCCATAAGTAAAGAGAAAAAGGAAGTGTTATAGCATGATTAATACATTGTTCCGTACAAAGGACTTAGCTTTTAAACTGCTGTAGTTCACTCTCTGCACAATGTAGGGACCCCTTTTTATAGACTTGTGTTAGCTGACAGAAATCTCTTCTCTAAACCAGGAGACTATAAATTAAAGTGGAATTCAAATAGTTGTGTATAGTCTGTAGTGTGACTAAATGTTGTCTCTGATCACTCAAGATTAATACAGCAGAAATTGCAATCAATCATCTTCACCACAGTGAATCCAAATTATTATTTGTGGCTTTGGTCAGTTTGGAATTATTCATTCTGATAGTAATTTGTGTGTTCTTAGATAAATCTGTTACAGATCTGTACTTTTCTTTAGGTAGATAGTCTGGTGAGACTTGGATAATGATCAAGTACTTGCTTTCATATCTATAAATGGGTCATCTATCTTCTGATCACAACCTTGGCAAGCTGAAGAGCTGAGACACTTTTGCACATTGTGCCTGTAGCAAAAATAATCTGTCTACTTGTCTTTTTCATAATGGCTTATGTTGTACTCTTTGTGAATAAATATATTGCACACTCCTGAAGATGGAAATGCTTTCTGTAATACTCTTTTTACTTATTTGTTAGGTCTGTACATCCTTATGCATATGTGAAGCATGGTAAACATGTAGAGTTATAGGATTTCTGAACAGGAACAGTTTGTGCTAGATGCCAGCTACTGAGCAGGTTTCAGTTTTATTATGTTGTAAAGGATACCTATTAGAAATTTTAATAACTTATGACTCAAGCTGTCTAGAAATAACAATGACACCGTGCATGTTAGCCTGTGATTCTCTCATTGCCTCATCAATTTTCTTTTCTTAACGTGGTTTTATAGGAGGTGTGCCTCCAATTTTTTAAATTGGTTTAGCCACCACTACTTTTTTCTGTTGTTTTATCTCTTCAGTGTCTCACACTCTATTTAATAATGTCAGCAGGCATTTTCCAAAAATTAACCCAAGACAGATCAAGAAACTGATGTTAAGAATAGTAAGCCGTATCATATCCTTATACAGATGGAGGGTCTGATGAAGCTTCAGAAAAGCTTAAAAGATAAAGAAACTTGAAAAGGCTGTAAGTTAAATCTTTTGCATTAAGGTGGATTACTTGTTTCTTGCTTATCATTCTTCCAATGACCTGATATCCTTTTGTCTTCTTCAGATAAAAGAATAACATGCTAAATAGCCAATGAGAGTGTGAAGCTCATTGTCTCCTTTTGCAAGCTGAGTAGCTTGCATATTTTTGTGCATATTTTTCTTCCATTTCTTTCAGCATAGCCAAAGTGAATGGTCGTAAATGCATGCTTAAATCAGAATATGGATGTAACCTAACTATATGTTTATGTGCTTCTTGACTGTTGGAGCTTTAAGGAGTTATGCCAAAGTTTACAACATTATTGCACTACTTAAATATAAAACCAGCATTTGCATCTATACTTGCATATGAACCCTCCTTTTCCACAAACTCACAAAACAAGAAATTTCTTGGTAACACATCAGAGCATTTTCAAACCCATGTTCAGAAGATCAGAAAACATGACTGAGGAATGCATTTGATGTGTTAAGACTCATCATGTGGCATGTTTTCTATCCAAATTACTTTGCTGTCACAGTTATATATGTGTAATCAAATCTCCAAACCTATTCTGAGATCACTGAGCTGATGAAGAGAGGAATTTTATTATGAAACCAGTGATAATACTGGCAGTAATTCTGCAATAAAATATAGTGATACCTGAATAGTTGGACTTGTGTTAGACTAGTAATACATTTAAGCCATATATATAACATACATACTTATTATACATAATTAAATACATTTTTATACATATTACCATTACATTATTATTACACATATACATATATGTGTACTTTATACATATAAACACATGTAGACAAGGGTAAGGATACAAAAAGGCGCATGAAACTAGGCAGAGAAACTACTAGATATCACTGCAGATTATTTGTGATCTAAGAGGATCTCAACATGTCTTCTAGTAATGTGCTACTTAAAATACAGGACCTATTTTCAGTCCTACTAAAGGTATTCAAAAGATCATAATACCAAGGTTAGGGTAGAGAATCTAATCTATTTTTCTACATGAAATACATGAAAATGAGATGGTATCTAGTACAGAAGTGGTAGTCTACTAAGATCTTCAAGACATGTGGAAGTAAGGATTATAAAAACATTCTCCTGTAAAAAATGCAAACTCATCTAACCAAATGAAGGGGAACAAACATGTCCAGAGCAGATACTTTGAGCATTAATGTCTCTAACTACACTGAAAACTGTTATACATACTGTAATGTTAGAAAACTTCCCCAAATTTTACTTTCTTTTTACTATTACTGATGATGTGGAGTTCACATAGAATTCAGGGAAGGTACCTGCCTTATTGCCCAGTGTAATAGTGAGTCTATTGTGCAGTTGAAAGACAGAAAGAAACATACCTTGCAAAAGTGAACCCCAAGCCCAAATGTATTCGATGTCCTCCCAGTAGGGCATAATATTTTTTAGTAAAAAAAATTAAAAATCCAAAATATAGACATTTTAGGTGGATTGTAACATTTAAAAAATTAAATTTGTGTGTGACTGAGTGCATTGGTTTTCTTCCTTTTTCTTCTGTTTTTCTTCAGCTTCTTTTGCTTTTTTTACACTTATTTGAATTTGCATAGGATATATATAATATTCATTTGCGTTGTCTACAACTGATTTAAATGAAAGGAAACATTGCTTTTGCTAGTGCGAAATGATTTTACAGTTTTAGGCACAGCGTGATTCTTTTCAGTGCTCTTTTCCCTGTATTATTTTTTTTTCTTTTAAAATCTATGTTATTAGTTTCTCTTAAAAACATATGTGATAATGTGCAGTCAGAGCAGAGAAATAAAAGGGAGAGGACGTTATCTGGAAAGTGCCTTTATTTGTAACTATTAGGAAGAAGACATTTCCCATTACAATCTGTATTTCCAGATGATTTCCTTTGTGTTGTAAAAGCTAGGGATGGAAAAAGAGGTTTTAGAGTCATCTGGTCCATCTCCCTGCCATTGCAATTATTCCCTGTTGTAAAATTGGACTGGCTCGTCTAATTCAAGTTGGCCAGAGTAACGGAAATCTCATTACTTCTCATTGAGAGACAATTCCCAAAGTTTAATAGACCTGACTGTTGGAAAGTACTGACTCGGTTCTGAATTTTCAGTTTCATAATTTTACCTAATTTACTCCCTGATGTTCTTGTAGGAATTTGAACCTCCTTCTTCCTTGACATTCCTCAATAAACAATTTCAGACTGCTCTAATGACCTCCCACACTAACTACTTACCTACACCTTTGGCTATTGTAATATTCCTCCTCAGTCAGTTATCACAATCTACTAATTGAATGTCTTTCTTGGATATATCAAAATAAGTTTGAGAAATTAGTTACGTTAATTATGGCTTTGTCTGCACTAAGACAAAAATATAATTTTCCTGCTATATGAGGACAGATAAGGTGATCCAAACGCGTAGTGATGAATGGTCACACATGGATAGACTTTTTACATTTTGAGCAGCAAAAAAAGTCAACCATCTTTATTCTCTTATAATTCAGTATCTAAAATGCTCTTGCACTGGTAATTTGCAGTTTCTTCTTCTGAAGTTTTCCTTGGAGGGAATATTAAATTCCTATTTGCTTTGGTCTGCAAATTTCTGAACACATTTTATTTTCTGTTTCAAATCCCTATTTCCCTTTGTGCTATTTCTCTGTCCTTGTTGCAACATTTCCCAATTTAGCTGTCAGTTTCATTAATGTGTTTTCTATTCACCCTTGCAGAATGTAAATGAAGATGTCAAAACTAAATTTAGCAAGAATACTGGAAATATACCACATTTCAACTTCTCATAACTGAGTGCATTACCATTTATCATTAGCCTTTGTCAAGAGACCTTCAAATCACTTCTCCGTTCAGTTCCTCAAGCTGATTTGATTTAAGCTAACTCTGAAGTATGTATGTAAAAAGAGATGTATGCTTGTATGTGACACCGATGCTGATACTGTGAGCACACAACCAATTGTTAATAAACCAGAATGTATTTAATGTATTCACTCTTCAGGTCACCTACTACAAAATGAATCTACCATACTGAGGATGGTTGTGATCTCTTGCCCTCAGATCATAATGCCATATGGTCTTTCATTGCAGAAATGAAAGACCAGTGCCAGGGAAGATCATGGAACAGATCCTCTTAGAATCTACGCTAAGGCACATGGAGGCCAGGGAGGTGATTCAAGATAGCCAGTATGGCTTCACCAAGGGCAAGACCTGCCTGATGAACCTAGTGGCTTTCTATGATGGTGTGACAACAACAGTGGACAAGGGAAAACCAATGGACATCATCTATCTGGATTTCTGCAAATCCTTTGACACAGCCCCCCACAACATCCTTCTCTCTAAATTGGAGAGTATGGATTTGATGAGTGGACTGTTTGGTGGATAAGAAACTGGCTGGATGGTCACGTCCAGAGGGTAGTGGTTAATGGCTCAATGTCTGGATGGAGACCGGTGATGAGTGGTGTCCCTCAGGGGTCCGTACTGGG
>NW_009259975.1:1966812-1970279 GCF_000687185.1 Egretta garzetta
CTGTGCCAGGACAAGGGGTAATGGTTTTAAACTAAACCAGGGTAGGTTTAGGCTGGATATAAGGAAGAAATTCTTTACAATGAGGGTGGTGAAACACTGGAACAGGTTGCCCAGAGAGGTAGTGGAGGCCCCATCCCTGGAGGATCAGGTTGGACGGGGCTCTGAGCAACCTGATCTAGTTAGCAGTGTCCCAGCTCACTGCAAGGGGGTTGGACTAGATGACTTCTAGGGGTCCCTTCCAACCCAAAACATTCTATGATTCGGTGATTCTAAATTTGTTATACACTCTTGAAAGTATGCAGTGGCTTGTGGCAAATAGAAGTTTATTATGTAGATGTTCTATAGATCATAGAATCATAGAATCATTTGGTTGGAAAAGACCTTTAAGATCACAGAGCCCAACCATATCTGTCCACTCCTAAACCAAGTCTCTAAGCAGCTTGTCTACCCATCTTTCAAATACCTCCAGGGATGGGGACTTGACCATTTGCCTGGGTAGCCCATGCCAGTGCCTGATAACTCTTCCACTGAAGAAATTTTTCCTAATATCCAACCTAAACCTCCCCTGGTGCAACTTGAGGCCATTTCCCTATTGCTTGTTACTTGGCAGAAGAGACGGACACCCACCTCATCACAACCTCCCTTCAGGTAGCTGTAGAGAGCAATAAGGTCTCCCCTCAGCCTCCTCTTCTGCAGGCTAAACAACCCCAGTTCCCTCAGCCGCTCCTCATCAGACTTGTGCTCCAGAACCCTCACCAGCTTTGTTGCCCTAATGGTCCTTCCTTCCTTCCTTGCCCTTTGATCCTCATGAACTGCCTATTGCATAGTTATATGTGACATCAGAGAATACAGCTCAGCACTTCAGGTATTGCTCCATATTCCTTGGGTTAGCTGTGTTAATTTATCCATATTCAGTGACTTATTTCTGTGCTAATATTATCATTGACTTTATAGAAATCATGTAATTACATGTGGAAATATATCATGTAAGGTAGGCAGGCAAAGGTGTTGCTCTAGGCAAGTGAAGTAAATAATACATTTTTAATTCATCTCTACATGTCATTTCCTTGTAAAAAGAATCATTCATACAGTTTTCTAGTTGTTTAAGTTAATGTGCTGATTCTGAGAGTTCATAATGTTGGTAACTTGAAGATCTTCATACCAATAGCATCACTTGCACAGACAAAAAAAATTACCTAGATATTCAGTATTCATGGCTTATAGAACAATAAAATCGATTGTGATGGATTTTTAAATAAAATCAATGGTCCAGAGGCAATTATATCAATGCAGGTGGTATAAACCCCACATATTTCATATACACAATCTGTTTCTAAATAGCTCCCAAGATACACAGTGTAGTGTGCATTACTCAGTGCTCTTGAGATGAATCATCAAGTATAGTGCAAAGGCTTTCAAGAGGTCTTTTCTCAAAACCAATATTCTTCCTGAGAAAAGCAAATTTAGAGCTTAATTGAGAATGCATCCTTCTTCTTCTGCTTACTTAAAAGGTTTTCTAACCTGAAATGATAAATGTCTCTGAGTCAGCATCTCTGGAAAAAGTTGGTGTAAAGGGCCACAAGAGTGGGCTGGTTTGCAAGGAAAGGCAGCGTGACAGTGAGGCAGGCAGAGGAAGTGTCCTTTCAGGACAAAGGGACAATCCTTGCAAATCTGAACAAGAATTGCAGGATGAGTCCTCCTGTGACAGCCATCAGGATCAGCCCCAGCCCGCAGAGCTGCTCCCAGCTTGTTCTCACGCAGAGGTGCTCTCACCTGGTCCCAGGTCCTGCATCTGCACCACCTCAGACCTGGCATCTGGCAAAGGCAACGAGGTCCTTGGGGGAAGAAGGGTGTCAGACCTTGTTCATGCCCTGAGGGAAATGACAGTTGGATAAGAAATAAATTGCATCTAATTTTTTAAACAGAAATTACTGTGCTTTATGTATACTGTGAATGTGTTTTTTTCTCCATATCAGAAACCTCTTATAACTAAAAATAAGGCCTGATATGGTGTCAGTACCACATAAAGGCATGACTGATCATAAAGCTCATTTCTCCCTAATACATAATTTTAATGGAAACCAAGCTTGCAAGTGCGCTTGAATAACAGCCCAGAAGACTCAAGTCTTCTGTGTATTCACTGAACAAGGACAATATGACAGAACCTGCATAAGCATAAGAGACCAACACATCAGCCCTAAACTTAATGGACTGTCTTTTGGGCCCAGAGTAATCCATATGCTCTGCCAGTACAGCACATCATTGCTCTGCTGGGAGTGTGAACAGAAGTTGTTGTTCGTGTAGTGGTTGGGGAATTTTTTGACATCTTGCCAAAAAGTACTTACCAGGTAGATGTTTCTAGCAATTGTTAACTCAAGCTAAATCTGAAGGTTAAGTCCACATCGATATTCTCTTGTAAGAATTGCTATAACAGCTGGAAACTGTTCTGATTGAAATTATTCTTTTAGAACTATGCCACAAGATATATGTTATTTCTGAGGAAATATTGCACTCTGCTCATCAAGAATGATCTGTGTATTTGCTAAAGCAAGCAGGTCCCTGCAACACGCATATTGACTTTGGTATCCTGACACCTATTTGTGACAAGAGGGTAAGTCCCATCACCAATGACATCTCTCACTTCAGAAGCAAGTATGTCCCAGATCTGGTTTTGCTATCTAACTAAAGAATGAACATCAATCATATGTCTCTAAAAAATATTTGGAAAAAACCTTTTTTCAAAAATTGCCCTGGAAGACATAGCTAACAAGAAGTAAGAAGCATCGTGCTTGGAAGCAGTGGCAGAAATTATCTTGGGAGAAGAGGCCAGGAACAAAGGTTTGCAGCCTTATAGGTAATCTGTCACATAGTGTAAGCCACCTACAAACTTTGACATTAAAACGTTGAATATGGGATGAAGAGTTGATTTGTTAGATTTTTAAGTATTGCTTTATTAAGTCAATGGTGCTTGTGTTAACAGTGCATATGAAATCATCGTACATTGCTTCATATAGGGACAAAGACGTGTTCCTGTTGCTTAAAAAGTTGCTTAGGGGAGCCCAGAATGCAGACACAGTCTCCATAGGAGTATGGTGAATGCTTCCTCTTTTATTCAGAGTTACAGACATATTTATACTGAGGGATGGGGTCCACGCGACATAAACAACGCTTTCATTGGTTCAACAACATTGTCCACGCGCCTCTAGATACATGCTGATTGGTCTAACACACAAACACACGCGCTGTCATATGCAAGCCTTGCGATTAGAGTATAACCTGGTTAGTCTGCAAGCTTTGCGATTAGAGCACATCTTGGTTAGTCTTATCAAGTTCCTTTGTTCTAGTTTACAACACGTGCGAATTCCTCCTTTCAGGGCCCCAAGGACACATTGTCCTTATCAAAGCCGGGATTGTCCATGAGATCCCATAGTATTTTATGGCCTTGTTGTTCAAGAAACTCCTCTACA
>NW_009259975.1:1973110-1973891 GCF_000687185.1 Egretta garzetta
AGCCATTCAGACAAGGCCCATAATACTGCTTTAAGTTCTAAAGTTTGCAGGGAGTCCTGATTGACACCTTTAATCTTATGATGGTGCCATTGGTCCTCATTTCTTCACACGCAGACTGCAGATAGAGTCTTTCTGCCTGCATCTGTAAAGACTGTCCGGGCCTGTGTGAGAGGTTGGGACACTACTAGATGTCGTGGTCGCCATTCTTGTCCTGCGACAAAGCGTAGTAGTGGGTGATTCGGCATCACTGTAAGAATACGTCCTGGATATCCCAGGAGGGCAAGCTGTAACTCATCTGAGTTGGCGAGCATCCATTCCAAGGATTCTCCACTCATCTGAAGGCTGATGCCAGCTGGTTCCTGTCCACTGACATCTTTGCATCATGTCCGACCTTTTTTGATTAATTTGAAAATTATTTCCATACATGGCCAAATGCTTCTCGGGGTGGTATGAGGTGGAAACAGCCACTCCAGGACCATACACTGTGATTCCTGCTTTTTCTGGGTACTCGGCGGGACCTGCTTGGCACTTACAGGTAACGACATACTGCCGTCTCCCCCTTTTTCTTTTTGCCAAGCAGGGACTTGTATTAATAATGCAAAAGATGATGTCTTTAAATTGCAAAGTATCACAGAGGCGGGGACATCAGGTAGAGCTCGGTCAGATACGGCTGTGGTGATTTTTGTGTTCAGTCGATGCAGTTGTTGCTCATGTTCTGTGGACCATGATACAGCAGTGGTAGGATCATTGCCTCGCAATAAGGCAAGGAAGGGTTGTAGAT
>NW_009259975.1:1974194-1976425 GCF_000687185.1 Egretta garzetta
GACAAGTCCCTTGGAGTTTAGTACAGTGACTATGTTTTGCAAGGTTTGTTCGGTAAATGGTTGCTCTTGGGCAAACAGGATATCATCCACATAGTGGTAAATCATGGTATTGGGCATGGCAGTTCGTAGTGGCATCAAGGCCCAGGCTACATACAGTTGACACATGGTGGGAGAGTTTTTCATACCTTGAGGGAGCACTATCCATTCATAACGTTGAGCTGGACTGGCTTTATTTATAGACGGAAGGGTGAAGGCAAAGTGCACAGTATCCTGAGGTTTCAGTGGAATCGTAAAGAAACAGCCTTTCAAATCAATTACAAAAATGTGCCAGCCTCTTGGTAACATGGTAGGTAAAGGCATACCTGGTTGCAGTGCTCCCATCGACCACATTTGATCATTGGCCTTGCGCAGATCATGGAGTAGTCACCACTTGCCACTCTTTTTGGGGATAACAAAGATAGGTGTATTCCACAGACTGATAGATGGTATTATATGTTTGGCTTGTAGTTGTTCCTGTACTAATTGATGAGCAATTTGGAGCCGATCCTCGGTCAGTGGCCACTGCTCTACCCATACGGGGTCATCTGTATTCCAAGAAATGGCTGGGGTGGGGGGCTCTGAGGCAGCGGCCACTAAACGAAATCCTGAGTAGGCACGGTTACGGTGGTCCCCATTTGTGCTAACACATCTTGACCTAGTAGTCCGTCTAAGTCACCTGGCAACGGCATAACGAACAGTCGTAATGACCCCATTTATCCTTCTGGCAGACAAAATTTTACTAGTTCTTGACTTTGCAAAGGGTGTTGACCACCACCGACCCCTTGTACTGTGTCAACGGATGGAGTTAAGGGCCACGTCTGAGGCCATTTGCGGCGGTTGATGATAGTAACATCTGCTCCAGTGTCCATCATAAATTGGAGTTCATATTTCTGTTGTTGACAGCGCAGTTGCACTGTAACCATGGAACGATATTTCAGTTGTTGTACTAGGCTCACTACAGTATCTCCAGTAGAACCAAAACCTTGATCTACTCTCAGTGGTGAATCTGAGAACAAGTCTTTTTGATACACTATTTTCATGTATACTACTAATTGAGCTACTCGTGTCCCTTTTTTTATAGTCAATGGGGGGCATATGGTGTAAGCGGCAATTTGGATTTCCCCTGTATAGTCTGAGTCAATGACGCCTGGCAATACAATGAGTCCAGCAGTGCAGGTAGAGGATCGTCCTATTAGGAGGGCACCAAGTCCACTATCTGTATTATAAATGGGTCCCATTACTCCAGTGGGAATACATTGAACTGAAATATCCTTGAATGTAACATCTACTGCTGCTGCCAGATCGATTCCCAAGCTTCCTCTTGTGGCCAGTGTGGGTAGTTGTTGGAGAATGTTGGGCTGGCTATTTTTGTCTGAGCATGGGGCCTGTTCACGCTGTTCATTCCGGTATTTTGCTGACTACACACGATGGTAGCATGGTTTTCCTTTCGGCAATGGTCACACCACACGGTAGCAGTGCAGGTCTCTCTATGATGTCCTCAAACGCCACATTTAAAACAGACACCAGGAGGGACACTCGGGTTGGTTTTTCTCTGTGGATTTTGCAACTTTTGGGCAGCGGCGGCAAGCAACGCAGTGGTGGGCTTTATTGCTGCAGATATGGCGTTTGCCATTAGTTTTCCCTGCAGTCCCTGCTCAGCTCGCATCGCAAGTTCTAACATGTCTCCTACATCAGCATTTTTTGGTAGGGTTGCCAAAATGGTTTTAGTCTTAGCATTAGCATTCTCAAAAGCAAGCATTTTAAACATTGTTTGCTTGGCCTCTTCGGTCATTCCCAAATGGGCCATTAATGCACTTGCTAGTCTATCGATAAAATGGCTGAAATTTTCCATCAGCCCTTGTCTGATTGAGGTAAAAGCCGGAGCAGGGGTGGTGTCAGGGATAGCGTTTAATGCTTGCCGAGCCAAACTGGCAGACAACTGAAACAGTGGGAGCGGATAGCGCAATTGCCAAGTTATATCTGCGAACCGACCTTGGCCAGTTATCATTTCTACGGTTACCCCATTTAGCAGATCTGCAGGGTCTCGGGGCCGCATCATTTCAATTTGTGCTAATCGCTCCCACTCCCGTGCCCAGATAATATACTGCTCGGGGGTTAACATCATTCGAGCTAGATTCTGGCAATCAAATGGGGAATTTGCATCAGCGGTATAAATCCAGTCAAGCACAGCA
>NW_009259975.1:1976891-1979850 GCF_000687185.1 Egretta garzetta
GAAAAAGGATTCCAGACGGTTTTGCTTTGTCGGCTGCGGCGGGGGAGGGGGAGGAGGACCGGCTGGCGTAAGGGCTTGTATTGCAGCTGCAGCGACTTGTTTCATTACGCATATCTTTAAATGTATTAGTAACAGTTCCCCAAGTAGTTCTAAAGCTGCGAATATCCTTGTCCTGATCTGAAATTCTTAACTCCCACATATAATCACCTACATCCCGTCAACTGTCCGCGGCAAACAAATGTGCTGGCAATCGGACGTATCCATGAGCGCGTGCCCGGTCGACTAACTTAGTCAAAGTCTTTTCTGCTACTGCCTCCCGTCTCTTTGAGAGGATACTGAGCAGCAGTTTAATTCCTGCGTCAAATTCTGATTCCATGCTCGCAGCTCGGTGTGGGCAAAATGATCAGTTTTCCTACCTTTGGTCTCTGAGACTCGAGTACGTCCACGCCTGCTCCCCTCCGGCTTTCGCTTCCCATGGAAAGTCTAGGAGCCAATGTGCATCAACGCCGTCTGTGTCTCTCCGCACCAGCGTCCAACCGCTTCTGCAACCAGCTTCTATCCGCTCAGCGTCTTGCCGCTAGGTCCTTGTTCGGGCACCAAATGTTGCTTAAAAAGTTGCTTAGGGGAGCCCAGAATGCAGACACAGTCTCCATAGGAGTATGGTGAATGCTTCCTCCTTTATTCAGAGTTACAGACATATTTATACTGAGGGATGGGGTCCACGCGACATAAACAATGCTTTCATTGGTTCAACAACATTGTCCACGTGCCTCTAGATACATGTTGATTGGTCTAACACACAAACACACGCGCTATCATATGCAAGCCTTGCGATTAGAGTACATCTTGGTTAGCCTTATCAAGTTCCTTTGTTCTAGTTTACAACACGTGTGAATTCCTCCTTTCAGGGCCCCAAGGACACATATCAAAGCCGGGATTGTCCGTGAGATCCCATAGTATTTTATGGCCTTGTTCAAGAAACTCCTCTACATGTTCCCTGCTTCCAGTATCTGCCCATGGTGCACTCAGGAAGGTTCAGACTTCGCAGAGAGGTGTCAGGAGCTGATGATGCCTGTAAAGCTAGTGAAAAATTCCATAACTTCGGTGGTAGCTTGATAGAAATTATATAGAATGGGTTTTGCAGCTCTGTTTGTGTATGAGAGAGAATCAGACTGACAAACTTATAAAGGGTGTGAAAGAAAGAAGAATACAATGACCAAGTGCTGCACAGGTGACAATTTACAGAAAGGTCTTTCTGAAGATTCAGCTAGCCTCACACCTATGGAGAGGTATCATGCTTGGAATCAGTGGCAGAAATGATTTGGGGATGACTGGCTGTATCTGAAGTTTTCTAAAGCCTTTTCTAATAATTCACTGCAAAGAACTTCTGCACCATTCTGCAAATACTGTGAAGAGCTTTCAAAGCCAGTACTCAGCAAAGCAAGTACTCAGCTCTGTAGAAACGAAAACTAGAAAGTTCAGACCAGAGACACTTGTTCTTTAAATACAGATTGTGTGAGCTTCTTTTCCGGAGTCTGCGGACATCACAACCAAGTGGAAAGAAAATTTGAAATGCATTAGTTAAACCTTATTATATTCAGCTGTGGGAACACAGTATGCTTAATGAACCCAGGAAATCCTGTAATAGGCATATAAAAAAAAGTATTATTCTAGCTTTAGTTTTGTTTAGCATACTAGGAAATGTGGAAAACGGAAAATCTTAAGCGTGCATAGCTTTAAAATGCAAGCAGTATAGACAGTAGGGGTGGACAGAACAATGAAAAATCTAGCAGTAAAATGCTAAAGAGCAAAAAGCACAGAGGACCAAGAGAATGAAGACTAGGAAAAAAGAAACAGTCACAGGGCTGCAGTTCTTATTGCATAAAGATGTCTTGTCTCACTGCATACTCGCTATTTTCAATTTATTAAAGTGTTGAATGTACACTTCTTCTATCAGAGGGAAAATTTCTTGGCTGAATTCTATTAAGTGCTGTGTGCTCTAAGGTTGTAGAAGTATGCATCTGTTTGAAAGCTAACACCTTTTTCCATGTTGTTCTGTCAGGCCTTGTGGGGTGGGAGATTGTGCTCTTTTTTTTTTCCTTCCCATCTGCAAGGCAGAGATTTATTAAAAATTATAGAGAGAACCCATCACTATCCTTCTTTCTGAGTCTTTTAGCGTAAACTCAATTGCTTACTGATATTCAAGCCCTGTTGCTGAAATTATATGGATATGTGTATCATCTTAAATAGGATCATGGGATAATTCAGGTTAGAAGGGACCTCACCCTCTTATTACCTTCACAAGTAATTTTTTTGTAATACTTATACAAACAGAATTAACAACATTCAGGTTGAAGGTCTTAGACTCTGCTTATTTTGTGTATTGTTGATGTGTAATGCCTAAAGTGGTTAATACAGAATGATCGAATCATAGAATGTTTTGGGTTGGAAGGGACCCCTAGAGGTCACCTAGTCCAACCCCCCTGCAGGGAGCAGGGACACCGCTAACTAAATCAGGTTGCTCAGAGCCCTGTCCAACCTGGTCTTGAATGTTTCCAGGGATGAGGCCTCCACTACCTCTCTGGGAATCCTATTCCAGTGTTTCACTACCCTCATTGTAAAAAAACTCTTCCTTATATCCAGTCTAAACCTACCCTGCTTCTGTTTAAAACCATTACCCCTTGTCCTGTCACAGCTGGCCCTACTAAAAAGATTGTCCCCATCTTTCCTATAGGCTCCCTTTAAGTACTGGAAGGCCGCAATCAGGTCTTCCCACAGCCTTCTCTTCTCCAGGCTGAACAAGCCCAACTCTCTCAGCCTGTCCTCATAAGAGAGGTGCTCCAGCCCTCGGATCATTTTTGTAGGCCTCCCCTGGACCCGCTCCAACAGTTCCATGTCCTTCTTGTGCTGAGGGCCCCAGGGCTGGACGCAGTGCGCCAGGGGAGGTCTCACCCAGCCA
>NW_009259975.1:1980053-1980709 GCF_000687185.1 Egretta garzetta
CTCCCTGGCCTCCATGTGCTTTAGCATAGCTTCTAGGAGGATCTGTTCCATGATCTTCCCAGGCACAGAGGTGAGGCTGACAGGTCGGTAGTTCCCAGGGTCTTCCTTTCTACCCTTTTTGAAAATGGGTACAGTGTTTCCCTTCTTCCAGTCACCAGGGACTTCACCTGACTGCCATGACTTTTCAAATATCATGGAGAGGGGCTTGGCGACTACATCGGCCAATTCCCTCAGGACTCTGGGATGCATCTCATCAGGTCCCATGGACTTATGTGCGTTCAGGTTCCTCAGGTGGTCATGAACCTGACCTTCTCTTGCAGTGGGAGGTGTTTTATCCCTCCGGTCCCCCTCATGCTGTCCGTCAACTTGGGAGGGGTGAGGAGAGAGGTTGCCAGTGAAGACTGAAGCAACCTTCTCATCTCCTGTTGCGAGCTTGCTGGTCTCGCTCATCAGTGGGGGTACACTTTCTTTCACCATCCTTTTCCAGCTGATATACCTGTAGAATCCCTTCTTATTATTCTTCACATCCCTTGCCAGGTTTAGTTTCAGCTGCGCCTTGGCCTTCCTGACCCATCCCTACACAACCGGGCAGCGTACCTATACTCTTCCCAGGGTGCCTGTCCCTGCTTCCACTGCCTGTGCAGTTCCCTCTTCCT
>NW_009259975.1:1980947-1999427 GCF_000687185.1 Egretta garzetta
TACTCTTTGTTCTTCCCATTTCCCTCAGGAGCGTGAGCTCCACCAGTGCGTGGTCACTGCAGCCCAGGCTGCCTCTGATCTTGACATCTCCGATGAGCTCACTTGCATTGGTGACCACCAGGTCCAGTATCGCATCCCCTCAGGTAGGGGTGTCTATTACCTGGCTTAAGAAGTTGTCCTCAATGCATTTGAGGAACCTGCTGGATTGCCTACAGCTTGCCGTGTTGGTTTTCCAGCAGATATCAGGGTGGTTGAATTCCCCAATAGGACGAGAGCCTGCGAGCACAAAGCCTCTCAGAGTTGGAGGAAGAATGCTTCATCAGTCAGCTCCTCTTGATCTGGCGGCCTGTAGTAGACACCAACCACTAGGTTCCCTTTGCTGCCTCTCTCTCTGATTCTTACCCATAAGCTTTCAACCTGCTTGTGGCTATTCTTCAGGGACAGCTCTTCACACTGTAATGATTTCTTGATGTAAAGGGCAATGCCTCCGCCCCTCCTTCCTCACCTGTCCCTTCTGAACAGCCTGTAGCCATCAATAGCTACATTCTAGTTGTGGGATTCATCCCACCAAGTTTCTGTAATGGTAATCAGGTCGTAGCTTTCTAGCAGCACGATAGCATCCAACTCCTCTTGTTTGTTTCCATCTGTATCAACTTTCTTTGAGATCTCAGAATAACTGGATCCACCTTTTTTTTTTTTTTGCTTACTGATCTGCAAATTTTTAGAGCTGTATTTCTCCATTTTCTTTGTCAATTACAATACAAGCTTCCAAAGGGAAATTCTGAAGTTGCATGACCTTTCTTCATCTTGATTCATATGGTGAACCTAGAAGTATTTTAAGCAGCGTAATAAATTAATTCAGTTGTAGTTGGACTGTTACATTCATTGCAAAAAGTGAAAGTCTCACTTTAACTCAGACAAGGTAGATAAAGATTCATTCCTAATTATTGTGCTCATTATTTTAATCTTTAACTGCATATTCATTAATTAGGAAGTTTCAGGCATATGTAATGATGGCTTAAAACATGGACCATTAACAACTGTAACAGTGCATTAAATTTTGCTTATTATGCAAATGAGTACAGAGGTCAGAAATTATCTATTTCACAAAGTACATAGGAAACACGCTGTTCAACTGTGCACAAAATTGGAAGGTTAGGTAACAATTCTGCATCTTGGTATTTAATAATTCACTCCAATTTATCCAGACAAACAGTAAACAAAGGAACTAATCAGTATTTGCTAGTATGGTGACCACTCAAAAAACTATGCGAACATAAAAGAAGTAACCATGTTTGATCTTCTTAACTGATGATAATGAGTTATCTTTGCACAGGATGGCTGTCTAATGTCTATCTGTGACAACAGACAGTGCCACCGAGTGTGCCTTTGCTCATTACCTGAAGATAAAGGTAATATTAAGAATTAGATGTCTCTTTATAGCTCTGCTCATGTAATTGTTCAGTGAAATGTAGTGGCCTCACTTGAAATCAGATTCTCAACAGCAACAAGGAAGATATATATTTGTTTATAATAAAGGATCTTTTTCACTAGAATTATTCTTGTATCTAAAACTTTTAAAAGGGCTGTTTGGTTTAATGATTTGAGATCATGGGAGTTTTTTTAGAAGGTATATAGCCTTAATCATTCTGCAGTTCTTTGCTCCATAATCTATGAAACCATGAAGCCACTGAGTTTAGATAAAAAGGGTAAGAATGAATTAAGCTAATGGCCTGAATAATATTTGTCATAAGAATTCCTACTGACATCAACAGAATATTGCTCATACATAGTCCTACAGACAGGATTATGTCTTCAGGATTGAATCTAAAGTTGATATTTTGTCTGAGTCCTTATAAATTATAATAAAACTCACAAGCTGTTAGCACCTGAAAAACACAAAAAAGGCTTTGACTCTTCAGACTGTCTAGAAAATAAACTAAAATTCTTTCAGGAGTCTTTTTACTTAAAGAAATCTCATTTGTGTTGTTCAGCACCAAAGAAAAGCAAAGGCATGTGAAAATAATTCTGCCATCTGCCATGGTCAGCTTGACGGTGAATCCTATTCCCCAGGTCTCCCACTCTTACCCTGCAGCTTCCATGGCTTCCAGGTTTCAGGAAACCATACAGTCTCCCTTAGGTCCTCAGAAAAATCTCTCTCTTTATTTTAACTCAGAGACTTCACTGAAATCTCTCAGAACTCCACTAGCCTCGTTGCTGCTGCTAGGTCCCTGCTTGCTAAAGCTGGGCTCTAGCCTGCCCCATGCTGCGCTCCAGAGCTTCTCTGATCATAGGAGCTCGGCTCCAGCAGTCCTGGGGAGGCACACGCAACTCCCCTCCTTCTGGAGGGCTCCAGCTGGTGTGGAGCACTGCAGCCAGGACAAGGCAAACTAGCAGCTTTCTTTTCCCTTGCTCAGTCACACTCCTTTAATGGACTAGTGCAGGCAGCAAAGAGCAAACTGCAGGCAAGCCCCCTGGGCTAGTTCTGAGAGAGATATTGAAGTTCAAAGGGGAACCAAAATAACATGTGTGAGAACCCTTAGAATTGCATTCTGCTTTTGTTCTAGTTAGACTTACTGCAAATTGATAAAAAAAATGTAGAGGTCTACAAAATCTAGAGTTGTAAGCTATGCCAACAGTTTTTGTTCCCAAAGAATGACAAGAAACTTTTTTTGACTTACTTAAATATCTCTTTGGGTAAGGTGGAGATGCAGTATGGAAGTCTCCATGACCTTCCAGTGTACTCTTACAACTGTTGTTTAGTACTACATGAAGGAAGTACTTTCACTGAATGAAGATAGAGATGTGGGAGAATATCCTATGAAAGTTAACCAAGTCTAAAGATCAGGGGTCACCAACTGTTACCAACTGTTTCACGATAAACAGTTTCCAGGAAAAATTAGGCAGCACATGTTGTGTTTCATTTTTGCTGTTTCATACTGGATTATGCTGCTTTGAAGCTGGGCAGTAGAAAGTTAAAGTTGCCTGTTCTTTTCCACCTGACTGCTTGAAACCTTGGAGCAAAGGAGAATATTAAGTCTAGGCTGAAAGTGACTGAGTATGCTTGGGGAATAAAAGCTTTTTGACCTGGACAGGCAGAGGTTGAGACTCAGACACAGGAAGAAGACTGGTGCCTTGCAAAGAAAGGCAGAAAACCAGGAAGCAAACCTGTTGGAAAAAAAGAATATACGTATATACATACAGACACATATATGCTGAGGGGACTAATATGAGTTTACTCTTACCTAAATACCCACAGAAATATTGTTAGACTAAAAACAAGACTGGAGGAAGAGCAAGACTGTATTCTCAGAAGCATGGTGGTCTAGAGGTGGGAACCCCCTTTTAGTTCCCTTCTGTCCCACTGTGAGGTTTCTTAGCTCTAGTAGCTGTTCAAATAAACTTACATGTACAACTTAAAGTCCTTTTCGTGTACTTGTTTAGGTGATGAGTCTAGGAATAAAAGATCTCAAGGATCTGGACCCGTCACACCAAAGATACATGCCAGTGAAGTCAGTGGGAAGGAAGCTATTTCCTGATTACTAATGGTGCTAGGTTACTACCATACAGTGTAGGGTCTGCACCTCTTCTCTGGCTATTTTTTTCTGGGGCAGGAGAATCTCCCTAGGATTCCACTGCAGGAAGTATCTGGGCCTGGCCATAGATATTCTTTCTTTTTTTAAAATGCTCATTTAAAGACTACTTTAATACTGCTCAGAATTCTAAATTACTAAGTATTTAAAAATTCATTATATGCTGCAAAGTATATTTTAAAGAAATAAAAATAAATGCAGCAACTGTGTCTGTTTTCTAAGCAAACCTCTTTGGCATTTTTTGGGGGAAATACACTTCAGTCCTGCAGAACTGCTAATGTTAGAGCTCCCTAATGATTGCAATTGTCCCCTCAGTCCCTCGCCATTCTGTTCACATTCTGCTTCAAGTGAAACAGATGTTAGATTTAGATGTTTGTGTTTCTGGAGGAATGAGATATTTTGTGTTACTATCTGTTCTAATTTAGGACAGACTTGTTCTTCAGAAGTACTAAGCACTGACATTGGAATATTAGATACTGATACATAGTCAGATACTGATGTATAGCAGCAGACAGCAATATATTCAATGAGTTCCCCTACTTCCCTGAGTACCCTACTTAAGGAATCTTTTCCTCTGCTTTACACTCTTGGTATTTCTGTGAAGGATATGCTAGTGTTGCCGTAGGGCTACTTGACGAGACTAGCATATCTGTTCATTTCTTTATACATATTTATAGTTCAACATCTTATAAACATAATCAGTCAGACTTATTTAATAACCAGTGTCATAGTGTTTTACCTGTTAGGAAAATCAAAACTCAGTTTTCTACAAACTTTTGGTTGCATGGTACATGCAATGGTCTCTTATAGACAAAGGAGAGATGCTAGAAAATATTTGGAAAAAACATCCTAGTGGATGGAAAACTAAAGATTAATGTCACTGCCCTGCATGATGGACAATTAAAAATTAAAAGTATCTTAAAAAATTAAACCTTCATACATTTCAGTATAGTGTTTGTATCTCATGCTCCACCTTGGCAAAGCTCATTACTTAGGTGATCCAGGCTTCTTAGGTTTCTCCATTACCCTTATATTCTATCCTGAACAATTAATCTTTAATTTCAGCTGTTCTTCTCACGACCACTGCAACTGATTTTTCAGTGAAGTCGCCAGATCTGTTTCTTGATAGGACTGGGATTCTCCATCTGTTCTCATAATAAATTGCATGTAGTTGAACTGTAATTTTTGCAGTAGTGGTGCTGAGGTGTTTAGTTACCCCCTCCCATTGCTTTCCACAGGGAGCAGATGAGGTGGTCTATACAACCTCTATGTCTTGCACATCCATTGCAGATATACCCTCTATTACCACGTAATCACATCCTCAGGTGCTCAGTTATAATCCTGTGCTGTTCATGGAATTATTCCATAAAACTGTGTTTCCCTGCAGTATGCTTTTTAACATTTGAATGTTGTGAAGTATCGTCACATTAGGTGGCTGTCCAACATATGGTAACTGCAGGCAGCTCTGCGTGTAATGTTCTCATTTCTAGGGAGTTAATAAATTTAATTATTCAAAATTGTTGAGTATACCATTAGCATAGTAGATGGCCTTCTGATTTTTTCTATCACTTCTTTCACTCAACAATCTGCATATACCTTTTTTAGGATTTCTGCTTCATAGTGTTATACATCTGCTCCTTAGTTTCCTCTAAGGAAAATCTTTATATAAACAGTACATGCCAAAGCACTTTTTGAACAATTAAAATGTACATTTCATAAGAGTAAATAAACCTTTTGTTGTAAAGCATCACAATAATCACTTTCAAGCTTTCCACAAATGTATTTGTGGGAAATTTATGCTTTCTAATAACGTTCTGGGGTTTGTGTTTTAGGCTTTGGTTTTGTTGTTGTTGTTGGCTACACACGTACACTACTGGCTGTTCTTTTCCATTTAAAATAAAGGGTTTATATGGTATTTAAATCATATAGGGATGCTCAAATCTTAGAAATGAAAAAGAAAGGAGGAATTTTTATAATTCAGTGCATTGATGGTCATTATACTAAAATTCATGCAGAAAAAGTAGGCACATATATATACTAAATATTTATAAATATATATATACACACACTTAATACTAGTTCGTATATATACCTAATACTAGTTTATTGTGACAAGCAATATCTTCTTCACTGCATATGCCTGTATGTAAGGATGCTGGTACTGAGGGGAAAAGCAGTAGGTTTGAGCAGGGCAGGCAGGACCCTTGCTCAAGCACACTTTACTTCAGGACACGGCAAATAGGAGACACAGGAACTAAGCAACATGCTTTGTTCTACTAAACCCCACCGTGTGTGAATTTTACTGTCCTCAAAGTCCAAGTGTTAAAAAAGTTAACACAAGGATCGAACTACTTTGCCACATCATGCCATTGTGTGAATCTTACAGCCCAAGGAGATTTGCTGTGCATCGAGGAGATTTGAGATGTACTATGTGTATCTTGCTATAGTGTTTGTGTTTCCAGTACTTGAGGGTTCTTGAGATATCCTTTAACTGTGCTAGGGCATAGGGAGGAATCTGGACAGGGAAAGCTTTATTCTTATTCCAGCTTTTGCCTGACCTAAGCATTTGAATCTGGTCTGCTTTTGATCTTGCTTAGGCAACAAAAGCTGCTCTAACTTAAGGAAGAAATTTTTTACAATGAGGGTGGTGAAACACTGGAACAGGTTGCCCAGAGAGGTAGTGGAGGCCCCATCCCTGGAAACATTCAAGGCCAGGTTGGATGGGGCTCTGAGCAATCTGATCTAGTTAGCAGTGTCCCTGCTCACTGCAGGGGGGTTGGACTAGATGACCACTAGTGGTCCCTTCCAACCCTAAACATTCTATGATTCTATGATTCTATGACAGGCTGAGGGAGTTGGGCTTGTTCAGCCTGGAGAAGAGAAGGCTGCAGGGAGACCTGATTATGACCTTTCAATACCTAAAGGGAGCCTATAGGAAAGATGGGGAAAATCTTTTTAGTAGGGCCAGCTGTGTTAGGACAAGGGGGAATGGTTTTAATTCTAACTTGTCTTAGAGATTAGCTTTGTCTTTTCAATTCCTTCAGTCAATAAAAAATATGTAGTTGTGAGCATGCTGTTTCTCAGAAAGTACCATTTTGCTATAACATCCTATAGAACATTGCCTTGCAGCTCTCTTCCTTGTCTCCATGTTTGATACTTATAGTATATTGCCTTGAAAGTCTCTTGTGATAGAACAAAAGAATACTCTGCTACTTGCTTAAATTAGTTGTGTTTCCCTTTCAGGAGTCAGGTATTCCCCTAGTGACACTTAAGAAATGAGCTTGGATTTTGGTGGCTTGTGATCTCCAAGAAAAGCCTTAGAGTGTCAGTAGCTTTTACCTGGTGAGAGAAATGGCTTTTCTGATTTTCCATTTTGTATAACAAAAGGAAAGTGTGTAAGTAAAAATACCTGGAAAGGAGCTTTTAGCTCCTTTATAGCTCTCATAAATTCAGTGAAATTCAATGAATATTGCTGCAGCAGGTGAATGTTCTGGTTACATTTTTAAGACTATGCAATTTGTTACTATAGAACTGTCTATTATAATCCACTGGATTTAATGCAATATACTAGAGTAAATGTAGTGACCTACAGGTTAGGAAACTTTATAATGAATTCTTTATGTCTTCTTGGCTGTAAGAGCTTTCAGAAAAGGATTTTACTGGCAGTCCTTACAACAGAAATGTACATACCTGCAATTGCCTCTCCCCCTAATTAACACTGTTGTAGTTTTATGAGACAAGTATAATTTAGGGCAAACTGCTGCAATTATGAGGAACTGCAGTACATAGTATTGGTGCTTTCAGAAAATAGAAATAAATACCAGAGTACAGCATAGTAGAAAGTATTTTGTGTTTACCAGGTAATTTCTTTATCAAATATCATAGCTGTCAAGTATCTCTTAGGTTTTATTTGCAAATTAATATGAAAAGACTATTTTGAAAATGCTACTCCACATCATTAGCAGCTTCAGAAGTAAACATCTACAAAACACAAGAGAGAGAGAAATCAGTGTAAGTCAGAAATGGGATGAGACAGTTCAAAAAACTTCACATCCCTTCTGGTTTGAGGAGTATGGATTACGGTTTGAGGAAAAGGCTTCATAAACAAAGCTGTTTGGCCTTTTCATATAAACAATTTCTCTATCTTTTACCCTGCAAGAGGGAAAAAGAAGAAAAAGTTTTGAGACAGGCCAAATTTTAAAAATATAGATTTGAATTTTGATCTGACCCATGCTGAAAACATAGAATTATAAGGTCTAAGGTTCTTGACCTCTATTAGGCTTTGTTTTCATTTAAAAGCTATTTACAATTTAATATCATTTTTCAGGTCAAATCATCATGACAGATGGTTGGGCTTTTGGACTGCACTTAAATTTGATACCAACTGCATTCAGTTAACCTGAATTGCTTTCCATCTTTTTGTGATTATTTGGTGGTTCGCATGAATGAATTCTCCATTCTGATTGACACAACACAAGAACTCTTGATTACTTTGTGACTTTTTGTGACATTCAGGACCAGGAATTGCTGTGTCATCTCTCCTCTTGGGTTCCCTTAGTTTTTGAACTTAGTTTTGAAGTCTCTGAATGCCTATTTAGCACTCCTTTTTTTAAGTAAATACTCCTAGCCATCTTTGGTGACTGTTTTCTGAGTTAAGAAGACTCCAATTCTGCTTTGCATTCTGGGATTTATCTTCCCGCCTCCTAGCAGGAGTAAGTTCTGTTCCTGCTCTACTACGGGTCAGAGTTTTAGTGACCCTCTCTTTCTGTTTGCATGCTCTCCTCAGGGTACAGCTAGGCATTCAATTACCTGTAGGAAAGTGTTGTAAATGTTTGGCATAGTTTAAAAAAAAAAAAAAAAAAAAGAGAAAGCAAACTGTGAAAATAACTCCTAAAACAGAACATGAGAACATATCTGCAACAAGTATTTAAAATATACACAATTATACACATTGTCTTCCTGTATTGTATTCACATTTGCTCATGGATTCATGGTTTGGTACTTAGTTGAGAAATCTCCCTTTCAATAAATAGAGATTTCACTGAGTAAGACTGGAAAAAATTGTTTTTTCCTGCCTTCAGCAACATTCTAAATTGACTTTCATTTAGTAGAGCAATGCTTGGAAGATGTGTAGTAGGTATTAGGTCTTGGCCCAACAAGGGTTTTTCTGTGGTGGGCTGACCCTGGTCAACTGAAAGGGTTATCAGGCACTGGAGTGGCCTACCCAGGAAAGTGGTCAAGTCCCCATCCCTGGAGGTATTTAAAAGATGGGTAGACGAGGTGTTTAGAGACATGGTTTAGTAGTGGACAGATATGGTTGGGCTCGATGATCTTAAAGGTCTTTTCCAACCAAATGGTCCTATGATTCTATGAACAGCTGAGCACCCACACAGCTGTTTAATTGCTCCCCTCTCCTGCAGCACAGGGAGAAAATAGAAGGAAGGAAAGAAGACATGTGGATCGAGATAATAGTTGTTTAGAATCACAGAATCAATCACAGAATCACAGAATGGTTGGGGTTGGAAAGGCACCTCTGGAGATCATCTAGTCCAACCTGCCTGCTAAAGCACGTTCATCTAGAGCAGGTTGCACAGGATCGCGTCCAGGCAGGTTTTGAATATCTCCAGAGAAGGAGACTCCACAACCCCCCTAGGCAGCCTGTTCCAGTGCTCCATCACTGTTAAAGTAAAGAAGTTTCTCCTCACATTCAGATGGAACTTTCTGTTTCAGTTTGTGCCCATTGCCCCTTATGCTGCTGCTGGGCACCACTGAAAAGAGTCTGGCCCCATCCTCCTGACACCTGCCCTTAAGCATTAATAAGATCCCCTCTCAGTCTCCTCCAGGCTAAACAGACCCAGCTCTCTCAGCCTTTCCTCATCAGACAGATGCTCCAGTCCCCTAATAACCTTTGTAGCCCTCTGCTGGACTCTCTCCGGTAGTTTCTTGTCTTTCTTGAACCGGGGAGCCCAGAACCGGAAACAGTACTCCAGGTGTGGCCTTCCCAGGGCAGAGTAGAGGGGGAGGATAACCTCCCTCGACCTGCTGGCCACACTCTTGCTAATGCACCCCAGGATACCATTGGTCTTCTTGGCAACAAGGGTACTTTGCTGGCTCATGGTTAACTTGTTGTCCACCACGACTCCTTGGTCCTTCTCAGAAGAGCTGCTTTCCAGCAGGTCAACCCCTAAACTGTACTTGTGCATGGGGTTATTCCTCCCTAGGTGCAGAATCCCACACTCGCCCTTGTTGAACTTCATTAGGTTCCTCTCCACCTAACTCTCCAGCTTGTCCAGGCCTCACTGTTGGGCAGCACAACCATCTGGTGTATCAGCCACTCTTCCCGACTTTGTATCATCAGCAAACTTGCTGAGGGTACACTCTGTCCCTTCATCCAGGTAATTGATGAAAAAGTTGAACAAGCCTGGACCCAGTACTGACCCCTGGGGAACCCCGCTAGCCACGGGCCTCCAGCTGGACTGCACAGCTGATCATGAGCTCTGCCATTCAGCCAGTTCCCAATCCATCTCACTGTCCACTCATCTAACCCACACTTCTTGAGCTTACCTACTGGGATGTTATGGGAGATGGTGTCAAAAGCCTTGCTGAAGTCAGGGTAGACAACATCCACTGCTCTCCCCTCATCTACCCAGCCAGTCATGACATCATAGAAGACTATCAAATTGGTCAAGAATGGTTCCCCCTTGGTGAATCCATGGTGGCCACACCTGATAACCACCTTTTCCTCCACATGCTTAGAGATTACATCGAGCATGGATGGAGGTGAGGCTGACTGGCCTGTAGTTTCATGGGTCCTCCTCTTGCCCTTTTTGAAGACTGGAGTGACACTGGCTTTACTCCCATCCTCAGGCACCTCTCCTGTTTTCCAGAACCTTTCAAAGATGATGGAGAGTAGTTTAGCAATAACATCTGCCAGCTCACTCCGCACTGAATCCCATTGGGGCCCATAGATCTGTGGGTGTCCAGTTTGCTTAAATGATCTCTAACCTGATCCTCCTCGACCAAGGGAAAGTCTTCCTTTTTCCAGACTTTCTCTCCTACCTCCAGGGTCTGGGATTCTTGAGAGCTGGCCTTAGCAGTGAAGACTGAAGCAAAGAAGGTATTCAGTAACTTTGCTTTTTCTGTATCCTCCATCACCAGGGCACCCACCTCATTCAGCAGCCAGCCCACATTTTCCCTGGTATTCCTTTTGCTACTGATGTACCTGAAAAAGCCCATCTTGTTGTCCTTGACATCCTGTGCCAGATTTAATTCCAAGTGGACCTTAGCCTTCCTCACTGCATCCATGCATACGCTGACAGTATTCCCATATTTCTCCCAAGTGGCCTGTCTCTTTTTCCACATTCTGTAAATTTTCTTCCATCTGAGTTTTGCCAAACCTCCTTGCTCATCCATGCAGGTATCCTGCCCCATTTGCTTGATTTCTTACTCATAGAGACGAATTGATCTTGAGCTTGAAGGAAGTGATGTTTGAATATTAACCAGCTCTCTTGGATTCCCCTACATTATAGAGCCCTAACCCATGGGATTCCTCCAAGCAGGTCCTTGAAGATGCCAAAGTTAACTCTCTTAAGTCCAGGTTTGTAATCCTACTAAATGTCCTGCTTCCTCCATGCAGGATCTTGAACTCCATCTCATTGTCACTGCAGCCAAGGCTGCCCTCAATCTTCACATCCCCAACTAGTCCTTATTTGTTTGTTAGCACAAGGTTGTCCAGCAGCACACCTCTCCTCATTGGCTCCTCCACCACTTGTGTCAAAAAGTAATCATCAATGCTCTGCAGGAACCTCCTGGACTGTGTGTGCCTAGCTGTATTGTCTTTCCAGCAGATATCAGGGTGGTTGAAGAGTATGACAACCGAGGTCTGTGATCACAGGGCTAATTTCAGCTGGCTGTAGAAGGCCTCATCAACTTCCTCTTCCTGATCAGGTGACCTGTCATAAACACCCACAACAGTGTCACCTATATTAGCTTGTCCCTTAATTCTTAGCCATAAGCTCTCAACTCATTCTTCATCCACCCCTAAGCACAGCTCAATGCATTCCAGTTACTTTTTCACAGAAACGACAACTCCACCACCTTTAGTAGGGAAAATAAAAGCTGGGTGTCGTGGTTTAACCTGGCTGCCAACTAAGTACCACACAGCTGCTCGCTCACTCCCCCCCTCCCTCAGTGGGATGAGGGAGAGAACTGGGGGGGGGGGGGGGGAAGTAAGACCCATGGGTTGAGATAGAGACAGTTTAATAAGAGAGAAGAACAACAACAGTAATAATGGTAAGAGGATATACAGAATATATAAAACAAGTGTTGCACAATGCAATTGCTCACCACCCACTGACCAATGCCCAGCCCGTCCCAAGACACGATCACTCTCCGAGCTGCGTTTGCTCTCTCCACGACCGACCGACTAACCCCCCCGAGCATGACATTATATGGTATGGAATAGCTCTTTGGTCAGTTTGGGTTAGCTGTCCTAGCTCTGCTCCCTCCCAGCTTGTTATGCACCTGGCCGAGCAGGAGAAGCTCAAAAAGTCCTTGAGTAGTCTGAGCACTACTTAGCAACAACTAAAACATCAGTGTGTTATCAATATTCTTCTAGCACTAAATCCAAAACACAGCACCATACCAGCTACTAGGAAAAAAATTAACTCTGTCCCAGCTGAAACCAGGACACTGGGCTCACAAGCAAATAAAAAAGAAACACTCATTCACTACTTCCCATCAGCAGGCCCCTATTTAGCCACTTTCTAGAAAGCAGAACTTTCCCCCAGCTTTTCTCACTGACCACATTATATGGTATGGAATACCCCTTAAGTTAATTCACACCAGCTGTCCCAGCTGTGTCCCACCCAAATTTCACATTCACCCCCAGCTTATTTGCTGTGGGAGGATGAGGCCAGAGTGAGAAAAAGCAAAAGGCATCATGCTGTGCAAACACATTTCAGCAAAGCCCAAATGTCAGTATGTTATCAACACTGTTCAGTCACAGCCAGGGCCTGCAGAGACTGTGTTGTGCACCACGGTGTGTGCTGGCATTTCACTTCCTCCAGCCCAAAAGTCCAAATGTACTATAAAATTTATAGTACGGAATTAGTTCATCCCTGTAAGATTTTGTTAAGCTTTATCTTGAGAGATTCATACATGCACTAACACTCAGCCACAAATCCCCAGAGATGACAAAAAGAAATGGTGATTAGAATGACCACTGACCCTCAAAAAATGTGAATAACTTCAATTCAAAAAACCTGAAAGACACTTGGCAAACATGTCTTTCTCTCAAAACTTTCTGATTGAGACATGGGTTCAAACAGAAAAGTATCACCAGACTAGTTGGTCTTACTAGGCCCAGCTGTAAGCAAGCTCTAGAGCCAAAGAGGTTGTAGATGCCTCTGTGAAACAGCAGAATAGAGACACCAGTCTTGCGTGGGGTCATGCATGGAGTGCGTAAGCTGATTCAGGCTGATGCTTCTTTGCACGTAACACAAAGGAAAAAATGTGAACTGTGTGCATACATCTTTAACTATTTGCTTCCCTGAATGTAGCTTCTGATTCTGTGCTTTGGACAAATGTGACCGGTACTTATTCTGTCATGTCCTTTAGTAATGCTTTATGTCTTTTCAGCTTTTCTATGAAATATAGAATGTATCTTCCAATAAGTAGATATGAAATTAAGCCATTGCAAATTGAAGGAAATAACTCAAACCAGGGAGAGGTGAAGGCATTAGGACTATCTCTGGAATAGAGTTGATAGAATATTACATTTTGACATGGACTATCATCCCCAAAACAGCTTTTGACTTTTCATTCTCATTCTTGCATTAATTGTGCTAACTATTGAAGCATATGCATAATTTACATCAGCATTTACCTGATATCAGAGCTGAATTGCTAGTTAAAAAAACAGTATCTCAATAAATTAAAAGAACCTCTGCCCCCCTATCATTAAAGCTTAAAATTAGTTGTATATTTTAAGTAAAAGAGGGAAATTCCCATACTAGAATTATTGCTAATGTTTCACATCAGAAAAAATATCAACAAAGAGCATAGTATACTATAAATTTTATTCTCTGTCATGGTCATAAGATCTGAATGAGGAATAGGAGACTTCAAGCACTTTTTCAGCCAGGTAGAGTAATGCAACAGGTTAAGAAAATGGTAGGATGATCAGGGAGAATTTATAACTCCACTCCCATGTTAGCTGGAACTTTCCCAGAACATTTAAAACTCAATCTAATGACCATGGTGTACATGCCAAAATTCCCATTAACTTTTACAGTTTGTGACCAAGGTCAGAAGTCATATAATTGCAAATTATCTAGAGTGTGTCTTTGTCTAGGCTAGAATTAAAGTTGTGCTATGATTTTTAGTAAAATGTAATCATATTTTGGTCCTTAAGCCAAAGCTATTCAGCCTGTGTTTCTTAACAGAGGTAATAATTTTGTTATCATCTCTTCACAAAATAAATATCTTTGTGAAGATCTTTATCTCACTCCCCTTGATATCAGTCAGATTAAAAGAGCACACAACATTTAGAGGAAAGGCATGTCTATTTTTATATTAAAGCCCACCAAAGTAAAACTTTCTTAAAAGCTTCAGCAAGGGCGTGACATTTTTATGATCAATGGAAGATTTTACACGTCTTTGAGTAATATGAAGAAAATTTATGACTTTGTTTCAAAGTCAGAGAAGGTTGTTAAGTGATTGCAATCTTTGTTAAGCTTAAACTTTTGTTTAAATTTTAAATGAAGCGAAAATCTGTAAATGCAAATAACTTGTCTTCCTTTGGGAAGCTTTGCTGAAGTCAATGACAGTGTTTGTTCAGGATATTTGTCAGATGTTCTATCTCTAATTGACTTAGGAACAAAGGCTTGTCCAATTCAATTTTATGATGAGATTTAGGACTGCAGACATTTCTTTGTGAATATTGCCACAATTCCATTTACCATCCTTTTTTATTTCCAGGAAGCATGGTATTTTATTGAAGTTTTTGGGGAAAACAGAATCACTTGAAAAGAATTAAGAAAATTCAATTTAAAGGGCATAAAAATGTGACAGTGTCTGCACTGTAAACCTTCCATCTGTAATTACAAATAATTCACATACTTCCAGTGAATATACATATGAGTGTCAATGGAAGATACTACCAGGCGAAACGCAACCACAGAATGTTTACATCCATCTAACCATATTGTTGTTCCTTCTTAGTAATTCCTGTAAACAGCACTGAAAACATTATCTGAAAGTGCTGATGTATAGCTCATAGGCTGACATGTGCTGCATGCCCAGTTAAAAAAATATATGATTGTTAGAGAACCCAGTGGGGGAGCTTGGTTCTTTTACTCAATTTTTAAAGATTTATGATTTTATCTTTGTGGCACCTGATGGCAAATGGATATTGTTAGAGAAGCATAATATTTCTCCTTTATTCTCACTTGCACAGGTAAGGAACATCCAAAAAATTACAACCTACTGAAAGCATACAAGGTGCTTTGCTGTCATTCTAAAACTATGATTATCCTAATTCCTAATATTGCATATACAGATCACATTAAGAAGCTTCAGATAAGCAAATAAAGTCAAAAGGCAGAGATATCTAATAGTGCTGCTTATATTTTTGTGAGTAGCACTTGTATAAAACTACATTATTGCTAAAAGTGGACAGCAGAAGTTTCAATGATAGCTGTGATATATGGAATTTGATTTAGACAAAAGAGATGGGGTTTGTTTGAAAAAACATGTGCCTATAGAAGTTTATGGGCAGATAGAATGAGACATGGAGTAGATCATCGCACTTGCTAATACTCACTAGCCTTGCAAATAAAGCCTGTGTTGTAAGAAGAGATGCAAATACTGTTAAGATGATTTACAGGGTCTTACAATGGCTTGAATCAGAAAAAAAAGATGAGAAAACTCAGCAGTCAGGTGAGAAAAATACAAAAGAACAAAGTGTAACAAGTCCATGTGTGCACTATCCAGATGATAATCTTAAAAAAATTCTACAATGACCTAGATTAAAAAAGCAGTACAAAGCAGAGCCTGTGGTAAATAGAGCATGAGCCCAGAGTAAAAATGCCGTATAATTTTCATAATATTTATATTTCTGGTAACTTTAGAGATTAAAATAATAGCTTCATCCATTTGATTTATACACTATTCTTCTATTTCTACATAAATGCAAATGGAAAAATAATCATAGCTGGATGGCTAGAGAAAACGAAAACAATTTATTACAATGCTGGCTTTAATAATGTTATGCCTCGAACCATAAAGTTGTATAATTAAATCACTCTTCTTCACTAGTAGGATTAAAATTCAGTAAATATGAACATATGAAGAAAATGCGTCACTTCATCTAACCCTGTCCATCCCTAATCTCTTTTATTCTTCTACAGTCTCTTTTTTCTTTTTCTTTCTGTTATATACTACTAATTTACGCAGCAGCGCTAACCTGCTTCCATACTCTAGACTAATTTATTTGTTCTCTATGTGCTGAACTTTCTGTTCAGTCATCATGTGCTGTGGGAAATGAGGTAGATAAATAGCAGGCTACAACCCTGGGCTGCAGGAGAATACATTTCAGCTTGTTCAGGGCTCTGCTTGACAGGGTCCCACCAGAGACTGCCCTAGAGGGCAAAGGACCTGGGAGAGTTGCTTGAACTTCAAGGACATCCTCCTCAAGATGCAAGAGCCCATTCCAATGCACAGGAAATCAAACCAGCCAGGCAGAGGGCCAGTGAGGAAGAACCTGGGGCTCTTAATGGAGCTCAAATGCAAATGAAAGTGCACATGAGGTAGAAGCGGGGGTGGGCTACCCACAAGGAACACAGAGACAACTGCACCAGCTAGTGAAATACTAGAAAACAGCAAGAATACAGTGAATAACAGTGCACCATTGCCTCTCCTTTCTCAGGAGAAGTTAATTTTCTTTCAGAAAATTAATTACAATCATCATTGAAAAAAATAAGGTATTTAATCACATTAATCAACGGAATGAGGATCCATAGAAACTGACCCCTGAGAATAAACCAGCAGATATGCCTGCTTGTACTCATGTTCTTGCTTTCCTTTTTATTTCCTCTACTCCTCCTATGACTACTGAAAGCTTTCTTCTTCCCCAGTGTGTGTTTATCACATCCAGCCCAGGACCAAGCTAATTTAATAAGAACGATTAGCATTTATACAGGGCTTTATATTCTGAAAGAATTTTGCAAATATTAAGTAATCTTTAAGCAATCTTGTGAAATAGGTATCTAATTATTATCTTAATTTTAGAGATGAGGAAACAGAAAGTAATATGTTAAATGCATTACCAGGACTGCACAGAAACTGAGTAATAGAGCCAGTAATATAGTTGAGGAGGCCCTCAGTCTCAGTTTCCTACTTGGACAATGTTGATTGCCTTCAACTCAAAGCAGGATCCATCCAATGTTGAAGGCCAGGGCCAGGAACATGGCAGAGTAATGCAGTGGCTACCCAAAATGTATGTTTAATGACATGGTAATTGCTCATTAGCGTTCTTTTCTAGTATTACACCCTGGAATACTTCTTGGAACAATATGAACACAAAATGTCTTTCACTAGACAGATCTTCATAGATCAAACAGATGCTACCAACCGTACTGGGTTACTGAAAACTGCTAACTTTGTAATTCTTGTCTTCTCCACATGCTGCCACGTTATTGATCACTTGACAAAGAACAAGGAAAACATACAACCTCATTCCTTGAAACATTTTTATAAATAGTGAATAGTATGTTACAAATTTATATATATGTAAACAAATATTAACATATCCATGAACCTGTAGCAGAGGCATTAGTTGAAATCTTATACCAGACTCATGTCTGGTCCAGATGTTGTTTTTAAGAAGTTGGATAGGATAATAATAGCCAAAAATCCATGGCTAAAAATATAGTCCGAGTTATTTTAGTTTTGGAATGCATTTGTGGTTCTTTATAGATGGTTTACTCTGAAAAGAATAATATTCTTGATTTTTGTCACCTAATCCAGAAAAAAATCAGTAATTTCATTTTAATTAATAATTAACAAAGAATCCAGCAAGAATTGACAGTATTTACATTCTTTAAAATTGAAAATATTTTTCTTACAATTATAGTCAGGGAACGTTTTCCACATTTTGACAGCGGCTATGGTTTTCTATTGTCTATGTATATGCCTTTTGAATTAAGCTTCTTGACACAAGAACAATCAATGGAAATGTTATCAGTAGTATCAGTGAAGCCACGATCTTGTTTTTATTTTTCAATGCCTATACATAAAATGAGATTTGTCTGATTTGCATTTATTAATTTATTAATGCAAATGCACAGTTTCTTGTTTTTTTTCTGGGAAGCCTGTTTCCTCAAGTAATGAAAAAGGCATTATAAAGAAAAATGTCAAAATGTCAAGAAAGATGTTTTTATTATTATTTTAAGGATAAATTCTGGCATTAACTGTAGTAGTTGTAGGAGTAGTAGATAAAGAAGTAAGTGTGCCTCAATGTTCTATTTTAATGACAGGGTTTTAGGTTTTAAGAGTAGAAAAACCCACTGTAAAACAACTATTGATGTATATATAATTTTTCTTTTAAAACATTTTTCAGTTTCCTCTATCTATTCTTACATTTTCCCCATGCATTATTTCTACTTTTTATCAAACGGGTCCTGTAACTGACACTTGACTTGAAGTGCTGCTGTGTTTTGGCTTCTGTGATCACTAGAAGCATAGTGCCCTAACTACGCCTTTGTCCCACTTAGTGGGCACTTTATTTATTTGATTTTGTTTGGTTTGCTTGTTTTTACAAATGAACAGATAACCTTCTGGTATTTTACACATCTTTTATCTTCCTTGAAAAGGCAATTACAGACTG
>NW_009259975.1:1999450-2036656 GCF_000687185.1 Egretta garzetta
AATGTTTAACTCAACCACTATTTAACCCTTACCTGTTATCCGCTATTGAAAGATTAAACAGACAATTTTTTTTTTTAATGTGATGTCTTAGCTGAATAATTGCATTTTATCCAGTTAGCATAAAAAGTTTTGTTAAAGCCACCTTGTATTAAAAAATGAAGCAATTCTAAGTGCTGTATGATTTATGTAACATTTGCCAAAGTGAATACTGATTATGGCTTATTTGAAATAAAATCAATCAGTCAAATCTCTGGAGTGTCTTTGCTTCAGAGGTGGGGGAAAAAGTTAGGGGAAGAACTCTCATCCCTCTTTAAATATGAAATTTATAAAGCTCAACAAAGTCTCTGTAATCTGTGCAAAACATTTCACTGCAAAGTTTCGTCCCGTTATCGATAAAAACCACACTATCTTTATTCCTCTCATTATTGAATCATGAGAGATTCATGTTCATCTTTACTGTCATATTCCAGTACCCACTTATGAGAAACATAAAGAGGGGTCTGTAATAACTGGTGGATGTATGTAACTGTTCTTTGGTTTCCTGTCAGACTCAGAAAAATCTACAAAGAATGCTGGCAAGCCAAATCTGTGGAGTCAAAATATTATTGAATAGTCTCATAGTCAAAGGACAGCTCCTGAAGCAGTCCTCTGGGGAATCAAAAAATTATACATACTGATGCAGAGCACTACAGATATTTTGCTAGCAGCTTTGAAATATATTTGAAATAGAATGTGGTCTTGTCAGTCCACTGCTTTGTCCATGGGATAGAAATATTTTTTTCATCTTCTTTTAACAAGCAGTATATTAAATCAAATGTTTCTTGTTAGTGTCATAAAATTGAAAAACTGATCTTATTGAAAGAGCCGTGACAGCTTAATGATGTGAGGGTGTGTTTGTTGGCTGAAGGTACTGAATAACATAAAAACATTGTGAAGTTAGGTACCTCACAGGACAGAGTTCTTAAATATAATTCAGAGAAATGGCTGAGAAAGCTTTACTTTTGGGAAAATGACTGGAGATTTTTCACTCCCGGCCTCACATTTCCTGACAGAAGTTAGTGCATTTAGGGTAAGTTTTTATCATTTATTGTAAAAGCACGACTAATTTTTTTTTCTTTTTTTTTTTAGCAGTGTCGTGTAAGCTATTTCCAAGAAAATGTTATATTCCAAATTTCTTATTGCTTTTGCGTCTTATTTTATTTATTTATTTTGGGATAAGATCTTATTCATGCTCTGTGTATAAGACACTGACTATCTATGTAGAAAAATGCATCTACACATCCTCCCCATTGCACTTTTACATGAGAATAAGATTTCCAGCTCTCTCTCATGCACTTTTATTAATTATGGTTCCAGGTGGATTTGAACCCCAAAAGTAGGTGCACACCATGGTTTCTTCAATGGTACATTTTGCTTGTTAGTAAGATAGCAAGACTTAACAACGAACTAACACAACAGATTAGTTCCTCTACTTAGAAAATTCTTGCATAATTTGAGACCTACCAGCAAGATGACACTTCGTAAAGACTGTTTTTTTCTATATAGCTACATATAGATGCTTACACACAGAGATCTACCTCTCCCTTGCTTCTTTTTCTCTGCCTATATGTAAACAAGATAGATTCATACATGCATGTTAAACACATACACTTATGCTACTTGTATTTAATGAAACATCTTTGCAGAATTTCAAAAGTGATTAAGATAAACTTGTGAACAGTCTTTGTGCTAAAGATTTGAGTAATACTGTATTTAGCCTCTCTCTATCCCTGTTGATTTCTGAAAAATTTTTAGATCCTTGCACAAAACTTTTCAATGCTTGGTTGTATTTTCATTCTTTTTTTTAATGCATGACAAAGCTCAAATGAATTAATCAGGCTTTTATAGTTAAAATCTATGAATGTTTTTGCAAAAATTCTCTATTATTTACACCAGTGGAAATGGTGCACTGTATGTACATTATTATATTTTTCTACATTTAGCATTCTGTAATGCTAAATATGCTTACAGAAAAATCTATAGATGCTAAAGAAATAGAGAACATCAGTCTTTATTCATATTAGTATACTGACAAGTAAAATTCAGCAGAATACTGGTTAAGCAATTCTTCAAATTCTTACTAAACACAGTTTAAAAGATTACCTTTCCTCCAAGAAGGTGCACACACAACTACCAGTGTTTTCCTACTAATCTGCCGGTCATCTTGCTCGTCAGTTGAAAATTGGGATTTCCATTTAAAATTTAGGATTAGGAAAAAGCATCTCATTTTCTGGTATTTCACTCTTATTGCATGTAACTTTTAAGTGAGGGCAGTACAAATGATATTTCACTAGTTTTAAAGGTTAATCAAATCTTTTCAAATAACTTGGGAGTATTAGCACACTTCTGTCATATATTATTGCAGTATCTTATACCTCGCATTATTTAACTAAGAGATAATCAGGAGATACGTCATGAAAATTCATATCGCAAATAAAGTAAAACCTGACATGATTGCATACATTTGTGCAATCTTTTTTTAAAAAAGGATCCATAATAGAGAAGAGGATTTATTAATTTTATTTTCCATGTGTTATGTAAGCCTTCAAACACCTGGTAATTTTTCTTTCCTAGTTTTATACAAGTTTTGAAAGACACAAATATAAACTCTTTCTTCCCCTTATAGTCATGCATATGTCCTGAAATCTCAAAGGAAATTATTAAGATGTACATCAAGGAAAGAATATAATAATGAATACATTTTCTTTTAAAATAATTTTGGCATGATGAAAATAAGGGATCTCACTCCAAGAAAATGACCTTTGATTCATTTGGAAACTCTTCTCAGAATCTGAAATGTAAGACTATCTTCTTAGGAAAATAATCAGGCACAGTAACAGAACCGTACTATGACACTTTCCTCTTAAAAGTAATGAAATATGCCTGAAAACAATATTTTTTGTACTTCAGATTTTTTTTTATTTTCAACTGAACACAATAATATGCAACAATTCATCTTTACTATTTTCTTTGAAGCAGTGGGGTATGCAGCTGTTTAAAGCTGGTTTGTTTTTTTTTTTTAATACAGAAATAACACCACTGTCCATCTCTTTTTCATTTGAAAAATCTGAAACAAATATTTTTAATATAATCTTCAAAATGTATTACAAGTAATGGCTTGGAGCAATGCATATTTAGAGTCAGAAGGTGCCTGCCACTCTGGTAGTATGAAGGAGATTATAGAAGGCAGAAATTAACTTTGGCCATTTCATGTACTCAGAAAGAATGAGGGTGGAAATGAGATATGAAACCCTTCTAAGAAAGATTTTCTTTGAGAATGGGAAACAAATTATACCATCAATGACATATGATTGCCAAAAATCATTTTTTAGTAAGAAAATACATTTTTTTTTTCAATTATTTCTCCTTCAAGCAGTAGTAGATTTGTGGTGTTTGTTTGAATTACCATAACCTCAAACCTTTAATTCTGAATTCTTAGCAAGTTCATTAGAGGCTTATCCATTCATTGCAGATAATCTTTCTTCCAAACTGAATGTTGAGCACAGATTTTATAGAAACATTGGTTACACAAAAATAAATATTTTTTTGCAATTAATTTCTTGACATTATCACCAACCTTCTGCTCTTACTGGTGTCTATAAGATCTATAAAAGAGACTCTGTTTGTTTTGTTTGTGAATAGTTACCACTTTAATGCTCAAGCTTTTAAACTGTAATCCTAATGAGAGTAGAAAATGTGGTCATTCCCTAATTTGGCATGTGGCTTGCGTAGATATCAATCTGTTTTCAAGAGAACGGTAACGTTAGAAACAACCATATTATATTTTTGGTATTTAATATGTTGTCTTTACCCTGTCTTTCTACTTACTCTGGCAGAGAGCTAACACCGATGAAATTGCCTGGCAACAGTGTGACCCCGATGCTAAATACCGGTATGTGTTTTTTCCTATAATACCATCTGGATCCTAATAATTTTAGCTTTTTTTCCTGGCTATTATCTTGGCATGCTTAACGGTTGGATGTTCACTCATGGCAAATTTGCTTAAAATGACAGCTGAGGGTCAGGCAGCTGATTTCCTCTCTTGTGTGTCCAAACATCATTTTTGTTTGGTAGGATCTTGTGTGTGAATAGCTTCTCTTCTATTCATATATTAAAAAGATTTCGGACAAAGAGTATTTCTAAAACACTTGATATCAGTGCTTTAGTTCTCTTTAATCCCCTTCATCAGAAGAAACTGTCAGCACTGTCTGCTACGTTTAGGAGCACAAAAGAGACAATTAAGACCATTCATTATTATACTAAGTATTAGTGTATATGTGTATTTTGCCATTAAATTAGTACATATTGCAAAATGCCAAATGTAGCAGATACTTCTCTAAGGAAGAGTATTCAATGTGGATATTCCCATGTCTATATTTGTTAAATTGTAGTTTGATTCTGAAGTCTCATTTTGGTTGATGATAGACTTAAGTGCTTTCCAGTGAATTCCCTTAATGGAAATCAAATCACAATCATCTTCACAGTAGGCCTAAAGTAATGCATTTTTTTGCAAACTTCAATGCGCATAACCTTTTCTCTGTCAGCAGCATTTCGTGTTGCTTGGATCAGTAATTTTAGAATTATTTTCTCTCAGTTGCTATTGGCATTGCTATTATTATTTATATTGTCATAACACCCAGAGGTCACTGCCACAGTGTTAGGCAGTGTCAAGATATCCAGTACTACCTGATCCGTGTTCTGAAGTACTGAGAACCGAAAAGACAAGGAACGCAGGGCTCAAGGGAAATTGCAGACTGATGATAAACATGGATAGTGATATTAACTTCCTTTTTCTCCTGCCTCCATGGCAAGTAGCACTATGAAAAGTATGGGAAGACATAAACAAATGAAGTATGCCATCTTCCATATGTGTATGCCATATATATACTTAAAGGTGTATTTATGTATGCATCTACATATGAATGTACATACATGCATATGTATACACACATATATGCACCGATGTTATAGCCATATTTAGTAAAGTTCAGCAAAAATACACATATAGTTTTTCACCTCCAGGTAACTAGTAAAAATCTTTCAGGAAATGATTCTTGGAATAACATTTGAAAGAAAATGGTAGGGGAGCCTCATGGAATTGTTCAATGCAAATGTCTTTGCATTAATTCAACATTCACTGGGTACCGTGATAGATAATAGAATAGGTATTTGTGAAGCGGGAAACCAGACTCCTAGCCCTGTGTCACTGTATAAATAAAGAGTTTTAATGCAGAGAATAGAAGCAAAATACTTCTGCAGTGATCTGAAAGTGAAGAAAAGAAGCTTAAATTTGTTATACAAGGAAAAAAGAAATGATAGGTAGGTGTTTACATTGATGAAGTATGGTAAGTGTGACTGACAAGATAATTTCAGGATTTTTTCTTTGTTTGTTAGTAGCTAATGGATCTGAACAATAAGAAGAACCAGAGATAAGAGGAGCCTGCAGCAAATGAAATTAGAGACCTAACCTTCATGTTTGTGGGACAAAAAAAAAGGACTTTTAGAAGATTATTTTAGTGCATTTTAATAAAAAAAAAAAAATTGGCGTGCTTAGATCTGATCTGGAGAACATAAGTCAAGCAGCGGACACAGACTGAAGAAGCAAAGGTGAACTACAGAAACAGGGCCAAAGCTCAGGAAGACAGTTCATATTGGAAAGTAGGGACAAGAAACAGAATGGACAGCTTGGGCATGTACATTGCCCAAGGTACAAAGCAGTGGCACAGCAGAAGAAGAGCAAATGCAAGAGCTCATCCACAATCTACTTGCTCTTTAGAAAGTCAAGACACTCCAGTTTCCTGATACAGCTGACTGGGGAGGGGGAAAGTGGATAAGCCTAAGCTCTTACAAAGGTGACTTGTTGGGCCTTCAGTTGTTGACAGAGAGACAAGAGGCATCTCCAGAATGGATATTAGAGACAGAATCTGACCGAGATTAACCTATAAAAGAAGTAAGAGAGGACATAAGCTTATAACCTTGAAATGCAGGTTAAGGAAGAGGATGCTGCTCTGGCAAGGGGCACCAGAACAATGGAGTTGAAGGTAAAGCAAAGATTTGGTCAGTTTACCATTTGGTTACTGACAGGCACATGATTCAGTGACCTGAGGTGATCACAGATGGAAGCTGAAGCAGTGCAAACTACTGAAATTTGTTCTAAAGAATAATTAGATTACAGCTTTTTTGATCCTGCTGTCTTTCAAAGATAGAGGCTGCAGTGTGTAGTGGTAATGGCCAGTACTGTGGGTGCTTCTTGATTCTTAAAACCTTTTGTTATTGTTATAGTTCTTGCAGGCTATTTTTTGTTTAAGGGATTATGTTGTAACAGTCATTAGTGTGTAGAGGTGACACCCATCTCCTGGAGAGCACTTGGGGACTATCAGCATAAGAATGTTAAAGGAGCTTTATTTGGTATAAACTGGGGTCTGTTGAAGATACCTCTGGGTAATGGAGACTTCTTTCCTGCAGAGCCTAAAACCAACCCCTTGAAGTAATTCAGCAGAGAAAGCATTAAATTCTAACAGTTACTCTGTTACTTTCACACTGTGACCCATCTGTATAGGTTTTCTGTTTGCTCTGTGAAACGGCTTCCTTTCTGTTGACGAGTCCTTCGGTGATCTTGCAAGGATACTTGATCTAATTGTCTTTCACTTGTTTTTGCCTCCAACAAATTTCCTTCCTGTCTTTTCTCTCTCAGCAAAATCAAACATCTTTATTCCATACACAAATAAACCAAAACTGTCAAGCTGAAATTAAAAAAAAATAAAAATACACCTTTAAAACCACAGATACTTACAAATATACATACCTACTTTACAAGGTTGTTCTGAGACATAATTCAGCTGTGGTTATCGAAAAGGCAGATGAAAGAAATCATTAAAGTAACTGTTGTCAAATAAACCCAAAGTTGAAGGTTTGCTTCATAAAGCCAACAGGGGGTGAAATGAGCAGATTTGTCTGAGATACTGAACAAGATGTCCCATTAAATCACAATTAATAATGCTAAGATACGAGGCTGGATGAATTACGAAATAGCTTGCTGACAGTTTTATTAAATTTGTTAATGGAGCTGTAAAATGGGCTAGCCCTAGCTCTTAAGGAGTGCCTCTTCTATCCTAGTTCAACAGATTAGACAATGAGTTTCTGTGTTTCCGGAGGCTGTGGATGATGCACATACTGGTGGAGCAGACACTCTGAATAATGTAATACTTGGAAGAATTTAATTGCCTGATTAAATGGCTGTAATAAAATATCACGAGTCTTACTACAAGCAGAAGTTGAGAAATGATCTTCTCACTGAGTACAGCACTGGTAAAACTGCTGCCAGAACAAAGAGTCCAACTTTGTTAGCTTCAATTCATGCAAGTTTCTGATTCAAAAAATAACGCAGACACTGGAAAAAGTCTTATAATCGAGGCTTATGCAGCTCAGTTGGGTTTGCTCATTAACAAAGAGAATAAGTATTAACTTCTTGTAGTTAGTTGCACACAGGAATGACACCCTAGTGTAGGAAAAAGTAGGCTTTTAATCCAAGGGATAGAAACTGAAATTAGGCAATTGCAATCTGGAACAAGGTCACAGTGCCCTGTTAATGAAGGTAATTAATACTAGAGCAGTTTGGGAAAGGTGATGGGGAAGGTTTCTTCCTTATTGCCTCTACGAACAGTATGCATTTTCTGAGAACTGAAGGTAAACTTGGCTTCTATAAGTAATTCTGTATCTTCTGTTATTGTTGTGGAGGCTAGACATTCTTGAGGATTTCTTTTTGTTGTTTTTGATCCACAGTCTCAGCCCTACAGTACTGAACTACTTCGCTTTGATATATTCTCTGTAAATACTCTCTGAGACTTCAAAAGAGGGAAAAAAACCCCAAAAACTGACAAAAGAGAAAAAAATATTTATCCTAAAATCAGTTTCTGTGGATTATTTTAGCCATCCCATTCCTTTAAAATAAGAGCTGCTTCTATTGGTCTTATTCTTATAGTACTTGCAAGTCTACTAAGATAACGATTAAAGTAAAATTTCGTGTTTCAGAACTTCAGCTAGTCATACTCTAAAGTTCAGGAAGGGCTTTTTCCTCTGTCTGACTACCTATTTCATTTGGTTTTAACCCTCCTTCCTCTGAATAAGAAAGTGGTGTGAACGGTCCACTTTGTAACATCTGACATCAAGCGGGAATATCTGTATCAAAGATGCTGACAGTTACAGCCCTAGCTGTCTGCCCTATCCCCCATGCACAGATATAGGAGCATCAATTATAACATAGCATTTTAAAGATAAGTCATCCCTAGTTTTGGTGAGCTGCAAAATGCTCTGCTCTTAACTGTGGCAGTTTAAAAGCTGATTGACAAACAGGTCAGGCATCCATGCATGGAGGGTAGAGGGGACAGCAGGGAGAGTAACTTTGTCAGCCACTGCAAGAGAAGCAGCCCCTGCTCATCAGATACCCTTTGATTCCTTGCTGGTGTGTTTTGCTCCGAGGATCTGGGTCAACTGATTGCCATACTTCGGGTCAAGGGAGAATAATCTATTAACACTCAAAGCTGACTGTTTTTTCTTCAGGGAAAAAAAAAAAAAAAAAAAGCCTTTTGTTTCCATTCTACTTCAGAGAAAAAAAAATAGTAGCAACCAAACTTGTCGGAATTATCCCCAAGTAATGTTTCTTCTCTTTATGTAGTCCTGAAGATTTTTGCTTATTAATAACTAGCTAATTTTTGCTGTTAAAATATTACTAAATAATGGTTAGTGAGAATGAGAAATCTTGTATAACCGAAAAGACATTGACATTGCAAATTATTCACTATGTGTACAGAATAGGTCAGATGGTACAAGTTTTTAAAACACCAGCAATAAAACTTTTCTTTGAGAGATTCATTATATTATTATAGTAGGAGATACAACCTGGTGCATGAAGAATTGAGTTTGTACTGCAGATAAATATTTTCCTGTGGTCTTTAAAATGCTTTTATTAAAGAAAAAGCCCAATTCCTTGTTTTCTCTCTTATGTGTGTACATTACAAGCAGCTGTTGTGGTTTACTGTTCTTTCTGAAAGGAAATTAGAGTTATCTCTGAACTGTTGCATTATTCAAAGGAGTTTATCCAGTGTTAAATATCCTATCTGATTTCCAATTTTACTTTGAAATTACCTGTTCAAACCCAAGGATATTAATTATTTTCTTGTAAATTTGTTTTTCAGAGTCAAGTATTACAGGTACCTTTGGGACCTGCAGTGAGCATCAACTAACATTCATTACAGCTGTTGGAAATAAATGTATAGATTTTAAATTATAAAATGTTTGTATTCATTGAGTTTCCCAGCCAAACTCACCTAGAACCAAGTCATATGGCCCAAATATATGAATGACTCATAAAATTCCATAACAATATTCTTCATAGGCCAAGCATTATACTAGATATTTAATCAATCCTTGATTACTTAATGGAATTCAGAGCCATTTTTTTCCTTACTGTGTTGGGAATGATAACTCCTTAATTATGTACTTACCCAATCCTCTGCATTTTAAACTTCATAATTAAGCATTTTCCTGATATTCAACAGATGCTCTAGTAAGGAATATTTTCATCAAATCCATAATTAGAGACTTTTAAATAGGTATCCATATAAATAATTTGAATGAAGGGTCTCACAAAGACTCTGACAGAAGAGAAATCTGCTCCACACAACTCCTGTTTAAAGTCCAAGTTCATTAAGGAGATGAGGTACTTCCTGCCAGTGATGCCCTATCTGGAAAGACAAGCCAAGGAGGAAGACAGCTGTGCATGGGTGGAAGGGTGCAAGCTTTCTATCATGCTGTAATAGCACTGTAAGTGTCTTATGATTGGAATTTGTGGTGAGGAGGAGGAAGAAGGGAGACAACAGGATTAGGAATTAACCTGGAAGTACTACTGTAATGAAACTGAGGGAAGGATATAATGTATGCATACGCATTCCTGTTACTGAGCTCAGGAAAGTAAACGCAGAAACAAGTAGCTTGGATCTTGCTGGAAACCATGTAGTTGTGTATACATGTATGCTCGTTTTCACTTTTAATACTGACCTTTAATTATACTTTCTCCAGTTTCTAGTAATCTCTTAATGCTTAATATTGGAATTGTGCTTTATTTCTTTTATGACGTAATTAGTAGCAAATTGTTTTAACAGAAAAGCAGAAACTAAATTTATTCCATAAATCATAAAGTGTGTGTACTACGTTATTGTCTTCTGCCAGAAGACAAATCAGGATAAAAAGTATTTGTGAACAGAATTCATGTTTATCTGTGATTAGGGGAGAAAGAGTGAGTTTTAAAACTCATTTAGAAGTTAAAGTTCTGAGAAAAGGACATGCTGAAGACCAAAGCTACCACTGACTTGAAATGAGCCTCAGCAGTTATGTTAATTAAGCCTGCAGGAGTTTCAGCATCACCCTCTGATGCCTTCTTGTTTAATTCCCTTCAACAGGAGGTAAGTGCCTAGATACCCTGAGGACCTGGGTCTCAGTGATTTGTACAATCAGACCCTGTTTCTGAATCTTTGAAGCTTATGAAGGCTGTATCACAGTGGCATTTATGCGTATAAATTTCTACTGTTATCAGAAGACAGCTGGGAACTTAACTTTAAATGGACTACAGTATGGATGTATATGTCTAACTAAGCCAGTCATGCTGGGCTCCTGTGAAGAGAAGTTGGTCCTTCCAGTGCACCTCACTCAAAAGCTGACATAAAAAATGGATGAGTGTATCACACTCTGAGTTCACCTGGAAGTAAGTGAGATAGTTTCCTTGTGGCATGCTGCTTAACTAGCTTTAGTAGTTAGGACTATTCAGCATGAGCAACTATAGAAAGAATTCAACACCTTCACTTAGTTTTCTGGGGATTTTTCTCATCCTTTTCTCAGAGGCCTTTCACGCCTCTGTCTTTTGTCTGACATCAATTTTTTATTGCCTTTTTTATTATTTTGTCTTCCAAACAGCAATATTTACCTCATATTTTCAGCATTTGCCAGAGGAAGAGATAGGGTTAAAACTGAAAACCACGTTGAGAGAAGAGGAAAATTATAATATTGGACTTTCTAGTGTGAAGTGCAAATGTAATTTTCTTTCCTCGGTATATTTATTCAAGCAGTGATCTCAGCATATCATTCACTGGCACAGATCAGTATGCCTCTTTCGCAACATACTCTTTCTCTATATATACATACACACAAAAGAGTAGAGGGAAGAAATAGAGATAAGTGAATTTATTTTCAGTTTTTCATTATGCCACTGCTCTTTCTCCCAGCTTGAACAGTTGACGATCTATTGTGAATGACAGAAGTAGAAGCACATTCTGCATTATTGAAATCCAAATGAAAAAGAACCCTAAATAACATGTACTTTGCCAGTCAAAACCTCTGGAAGATTTGCAGGACACTGAGATAAAATTTGCAGGTATCAAGAAATTTCAACAAAGCAACAAATATGTTCCCTCTTTCAACACTTGCACTATGTAACTTCTTAAAGAAAGTAATTTTTCCTAATATTTTTTTTATTCTTCCTGTAGTCCAGTCTGCAATTATCTCCTACTTTTGTTCTCATTCATTATTTTTTTAATCAGAAAAAATATTTCCACATATTTACGTTTGATTTTCAGCTGCCATAATATTTTTTTTAGCTGCAGTAAAATTAATACATTTATCAGTTGCATCTATGTTAAACAAAACTGGATTTCGTATTCTACTGTATTAAGAGGATTTACAAACATTGTCCCTCTGCACATCTCTTCTAGGGTGGTGGTTTGATAGCTGTAGTCTCTGGACCTCTGACAGACAGCAGACAACTTCTGAGGTCCTGTGAGACCACCTGGAAAAGTCTCTTGACAGTAGGTTTGTGCTGTGATCTTTCCAGGGACTGAAGTGAGGCTGATCGGGATCCTCCCTGTTTTTCCTGAAAATGGGCATAATTCACTCTTTCTTACTGCCAGGGACTTCCCTTGATCATCATGATTTATTCTGATTGGGATGGTCTTCAAACAACCTTACATGAACCTCATCAAACCTTAGGGATCTGAGTGCATCCAGCTTCTCTAGGGAGTCTGTAAATTTTCTATTATCTGTCACTAGGTCATCGCCTCCATTCAGCAGGTCTGTATTTTATTTAAATATGAAGACAAAATTTCAAATATACGTGACAGAGCAGTGATGCAAAACATAGAAACACGGTAAATGGTTAATGCACTTGAACTCTGATCAATACATTAAACTTTGAAAAGGGCTCATCAGAATATTTAATGTTTATTTCTTCTTACTCAGTGTTAAGGCTTTGTGAGGTCTGACAAGATTGGTAGCACATTACATTTTGCACAGAAAGCAAAGTTCACTTTCTGAGCAGAAAAGTCAGCTTAGAGGAAAAAAAAATATCTTGAAACCTAAGTCTTTCCAGTCCAAGGGAAGACATATTAAAGTTCTGACGGTATACAAGAGAACAAGAAATATAATCTATGAAGTGGGACTTCTCTTTTTCAGACACAGCAGTGGTAAGCATATGAAAAGACCATTATTAAGCTGTATATGTAAAGAATATATATCATGCTGTTGAGGACTGTGGAAAACAGATTTGAAATATTGATGCATTTAGGATTATATGGCTAATTAGTTTGAGAAAAAAAGTTGTAACATGCTTTAAGACAGTATCATACTCACTCAGTTCTTACATTTTCTCTCCTGGGTGGGAACTTCAAAGTTTTAGTTTCCAAGAAAGTTTTACTTATTATTCTTTTTCAACAAGTTTGAACAGTGTCTGTTACTTGTGGAGCAAAACAGCCCAAGGAGGACATTTCCAAATTGTGATATCTGAAACCGAAGAATCCTTTGCAGAAAGATATATTTTTGCAGACAATTGAATTGTTTTTCAAAGTTTATAGCTTCTATGTTCTTCTGAGGTACATCTTAGATATCTTGAAGGTAAGGATCATAGTAAGTTCTATGCTAGCAGAATTCCCAACCTTCCTGCCAATCATAGACAGATAAAAGAAAGTGACTCTGATAACAACAGTTTCTGTATTTTTTGGTGGTAGTGACGAATCTGGGGCTCTCCTAGCTTATAACATGAAGTGACTGGAGAAAATTAGGTTTCTCCGGTGCTGGTAGCATTGGTTTCACTTCAAGTGTTCCCCTCTTCTCATCAGGATTTAAAGGATCCTACTTGGTTTTACTGCAAATTTTTGCCTTTAGCAGCTTGCTCCTGTTAGTTGTGTAATTAAATACTGATGATCTTTCATTTCTCCATGAAATGGCAGAGAAAACTCCAGAATAGAGAAAAGCAGATTGTTTGCTGTTGACAAAACTAATGCTACAATATCAAAGAGAATTTGGGCTAGAACTGACAAAGCTAATGGAACTTGTCAGTTCTTCTGGTTCTACCCTATAGCCCAGTTTTATGCTCTTACACTAACAATGAGTTTGGGTTATATGCAGTGAGTGATGCTGAACACTTATTTCTAGTACAGTCTGTACTCATTTTCTTTCTGGAGCCTGTATCCGACAAATTTCTTGCAGTCTACAAGGAAGCCTCACAATTAGAATTAAGTTAGCCTAATGGAAATCTTGTCCTGGGCAGCTACTGTCAAAAGACAAGATTGGTGAAACAGAGGAGAGAGGAAATTCATGTAAACAACATTAAAATGTAATGGAGATCAGATGGCTGAATTATCTAGAATGAAGGCTTCATGGTCTTTTAACAGGACTTTCTAAATACCACCACCAGAGAAATAATTAAGTGTAGCTAATGGGAGTGCAGGTAGTCAGGTTGTAAAACCAAATAAAAACCAATCGTAAGTGACTGTAACTAATTTTCTTAGGATTTTTTTGTCAATGTCTAATCTAGTATATTTTGAAAACTAAGTTCAAATATCTATAAGAGGTATTCCAATCCAATCAATCACACATACCAAAAAAAAAAAAAAAAAAAAAAAATTTGCTTTTAAAACTTAAACTCATTAACTTCAGTAGGACAGTGTAGTGCATAAAAATTAAGAAAATGCACACATCTTTACAGGATTAGCACCTAAGTTTATATTCACTTCCTATATAGTTGAAAGTAATTTAATGTATCAAAGATACATGAAATTTTTGCAACTTTGGCTTCCAATGCTCTCTGATAACAAAACCGCCTCTGTTCTTCCTGTTTTGTATTACCCATGTGCTGTGAAACATATTTACCAAAAAAAAAAAAAAAAAAAAAAGAATTTGCTATTACCTAGATGCTAGAAGACGTCATTTGTCTGAACGTCTGGAATAACCAGACATAGTGGACTTTTCTCTGGGGCTGGTTCTGAATAGGTGGAAATGGGAAATGAGCTTCCTCTCTGTAGGCAGTATGGAAATTATTTTCCTCTTGTTCCAGAATACACTACTGTTTTATCTTCATGGCAATCACCTTGTAATATACCCCAGTAATGAAACCACTTGAAAATCATCATCATGGTTTCCAGGATGATTATTTGCCCTTTAATTACGTGACCTGTTACTGACGTAGTTTATTGGCATTACACAACCCATTGTGGTTACCTAATAGGCTGCCAAATTTATTAACGTGGAAAATGGAAAAATGATTCCTAAGTAATTACAAATTACTCTTAACTATTTTATCTTATCACTGTTTACTGTGGCATTTACCCTAGTATTTTGTGAACTAATCCTATGCTGTTCTTTGTTAATGATATAGCTAGAAAGCAGATCTATCTGTTTTGGTTTTTAAATGAGACTGACAATGTTGATATATTTTGAGTCCTTTGCATCATCTGTTCTGCTTGACCTTCATTTAGAAAAGTACATCAAGAACATCTCTGGAGAATAATGTTATTTCTACAGCATGCCACGAGATGTCAGTGTTTCAGAATATTACTTTTGCCACTATTAAAAACCCCACTCTGTTCTTTGCATTGTTTAAGGTTCAATGGCTGGCAGTAATCTTTGGTATTTTGAGACTAATATTATAAACTGATTAAATCACTCCCAGCTAGAAATGGAAAAGAAAAAAACCAAAACAAGACAGCTCATCATTCCTCTAGAACCGCATTTTTCTTTCTTCCCCCCAAAATGGCACCTTGAGCAAATCTTTGTGTTCTTGGTCTGTAGTGGGTACTTAGTTATTGGGTTTTTGTAGAAATCTCCCTCTGCAATTTACAAACATCACTGCAGCTCCTTGGTTTAATGTGAGCCAACAGCTAAGTCAAGCTCATATGATGCTGCATAGCTTGAGCAAGAACAGACTCATAATCTGGAGTTTTATAGCTGGGGAATTCAGTTCCTCAGGTTGAAACCCCATAGTAACTAGAACCACAATGCTGCAACTGTCTGAATTGAAAAGTTTCATGTCAATGGGGTGCGGGGAAAAAAGAGCAGTGGGGGAAAAGGTGGAAATATGATCTTGCCAAGGTCTTGCCTAAAATTCGAATACATAAATTTTGCAGCACAATAGCATTAAGTATTTTTCCCTCAGGCTTTAGTAACCTCTTCATGCAGCTCTAAACCAACTTCTTAAAGGTGAAAATACACTATGAAAAGTTCCAGTTTGAGAGTAATTTCTCAGGTAGGTATATTCTTAATAGGTAGATAAAGCTGTCACACAAGCTGCAGTAAAAGATCAGGAACATTGGCTTTAAGATATGTTCGTATTAGACCAGAGGCAGAATTTTTTTCAAAGGGAATATAAAATTCTTATTGTCCTCTAGCAACTGGAGTGCATAAAACAAATGAGTATATATGGCATATGATATACATGGAATGCGTCATACAGTATTTATGGAAAAAATAATGAAAACACTGGCAGTACTGCCAAACATGAGTCTAACGTGAAGCTGATAAACCAAAAACATTAAAAGAAACTTACATTTTTTTCTTCTGGAAACAAAAAAAGTCAGTATATTCAGTTATAGCTAGTGCTGGTAATGTCACCAGGCAAAGACACGTTAGCTTTTTAATAGATTTTCGGTTTTGTTTTTGTTTTTTATGTCCAGCACTTGGTTTATAATTTCTCCCACTGCCAAAAAGACTGAAGCCATTAAAAAAAAAAAAAAAAAAAAAAAAAAGTATAGCTTAGCTGTCTTTCTGGTAATGATGTAAGGATTCCAAGTCACAAGTCTAGTGCCCTCTTTTTTGCACCATTCTATCTTATGAAAACTACCATTGTCTTTTGCAGAAATGTTCTCATTTGCCATTCCCCCTTATCAATTTGCTTCCTCAGTATAAATCTTAAAAGGCTCCTATAAGAAGAGTACAATGCTTGCCCAAAGTGCACAGGTACTCACTCAGACAGTGTCCCACAGCAAGTGGGGTGCATTTCCCTGCTGCTCCTCTTAGACTAGGGTCTCACCTGCATTATCTGCAGGCACCTCCTGGCCTCTGAGTCCATAATTTTGCTTTCTTCCTTCTGAAACGGGAGGTCCATCGTGAGTACACAAGGAAGAAAAGGGAATAATGGAAAGGGAATAATGGAACTATAACTTCTTCTATGTGTACATACTTTAATTCCAAAATACCTGTTTGTCTTATGTATCTGTCACTTCAAGTAACTGTTGTGAGGAGAAGATGCTTAAAATTCCTATATAGACATATTTCTTTATCTATAAAATTCACTAACGAAGATTTCCTGAGAGGCAACAGAATTTGTCTATATTCCACTCTCACAGAAAAGCAAACCATAATAAGTGGTTCAGCAGTCTCTGAAGCACCTGAAAGTGCTGTGGTGATTGATAATCAGCTAGGTTTATCTGCAGAAGAGCGCTCCAGCTCAGAAAGGAAAACGTGATTAATTCAGCTAGTCTGCTGCTTACTGCGATCTGCTGATGATCTAACATGCAAAAGAAAATCAGGCTGAGAGAGGCATTTGTCATTTGGATTTGCATCAAATGTTTTCTTATTCAAACATTTTTTAAAAAGATTTTGACATGAATAAGATTATTCTCTAAAGCAAGTCCCCTACTTCCACTGCTCACTAACAGCTGGGGGTTTTCACACTCAATGTTTTCTGTCATAATAGTCTTAACATGAAATTGTAATGTCATAGATAGCTGTACAATTTGACTGTTCCGATCATAGAATCGTGGAATCGTTTAGGTTGGAAAAGGCTTTTAGATCATCAGGTTCAACCTAACACTGCCATCCCACCACTAACCCATGTCCCTAAGCACCTCATCTGCCCGTCTTTTAAATACCTCCATGGATGGGGACTCAACCATTTCCCTGGACAGCCCCTTCCAGTGCTCGACAACCCTTTCAGTGAAGAAATTTTTCTTAATGTCTAACCTAAACCTGCCCTGGCGCAACTTCAGACCATTTCCCCTCATCCTATCACCTGTTACCAGGGAGAATCTCACGGGAGGAAGAATATTACTTTTTCACAATGGCACTGCTAATACTGCAATAACAGGAGAGCACAAGAAAACAAGTAACTTTAACATACATGACTGACTTACACATACACAAACATACATATATGTATATGTATGTACCTTTATACCCCTCTGTGTTTCCTATGTTAGAATCATTCTCACAATGATTTTGGATAATTTACATCAGGTGCCTCTTGATTTGTTAGGGATTTCTTGTCTATAGAAGAAAAAATCTTGAAATACCCAAAAAGAAGCAGAATTTCTTTTATTTTCTTTTTTTTTCTTTTTTTTTTTCTTCTTTTTTTTTTTCTTTTTTTTTCCTGTATTGATGTGATTGGACTCCCTATGGCAGAGAAGGGTTATTCTTCAAATATACAATTTACTGTTGAGCCCTCAGCAATAGGTGTTCAGTGAACTGCTTCTGCCCTAAAGCTTAAAGTTGTCTGGGTTTGAAACACTCGGACATTGTTGGCATCCTTTTGAGGAGCACTGTATACAGCAAGAGCCCTGGTTTGACCTCGGTGGTAGCTGTGAGACATCAGTACGTCATAGCTGCATATCCTGAGGTTGCAAAGTGTCAGAGGTGTGCACTGGGTCCTCACCTCAGACACAGCATACATGTATTAGGAAATTTTGTAATGGCCCTTGACCTGAAGTGCCAATGTGCTATTTTGAAAATGTTTTCCCACAAACAAACAACATTCTTCACCTGGAGACATTAGGCTGTATATGTGTCTGCTAAGTAGAGAAGCAGTGAAAAAGTCTGTGACTTCCAAGTTAAGTTCCAGCCCCAGCACCATTCTGGTGTTAACGCTGAATATTCATGATATCAAACCGTGACGGATCCTTCTCATGGGTACCTTAGCAGCTTGCTAAACCTCAGCACTTAGGTTGTGACCCTGATTTGCATTCAGCTTAATGATAGCTCTACAGAAACAGCACAGACTCAAAAGCAGGACATAAAGCATTTTTTTCAACTTTATCCCTACACTGGATTTTTGTAGCTTCCATCTACCTTCTACACCTATCTGTGTGGAGGCAAAGCTGTGACCATTTTCCTGAAGGAATTCAAAGTTTGTCCTATCCTACCAGTACTGTGCTCTCATTACTACTGTAATGGCCAAGCTATAAATATAAATAAAACTGGAGTTTGCAATCTTGTGGTATTTCAATAACTTAACCTAACACTGCCAAGCCCACCACTAAACCATGTCCCTAAGCACCACATCTACCCATCTTTTACATACCTCCAGGGGTGTGGACTTGACCACTTCCATAGGCAGCCCATTCCAATGCTTGACAACCCTTTTCCTAATACCTAATCTAAACCTCCCCTGGTGCAATTGAGGCCATTTCCTCTCATCCTATTGCTTGTTACCAGGGAGAAGAGACTCACACCCACCTTGCTACAACCTCCTTTCAGGTAGTTGTAAAGAGCGATAAGGTCTCCCTTCAGCCTCCTCTTCTCCAAGCTAAACAACCCCAGTTCCCTCAGCCGCTCCTCATCAGACTTGTGCTCCAGACCCTTCACCAGCTTTGTTGCCCTTCTCTGGACACACTCCAGCACCTCGATGTCCTTCTTGTAATGAGGGGCCCAACACTGAACACAGTATTCAAGGTGCGGCCTCACTGATGCAGAGTACAGGGGCACGACCATTTCCCTACTCCTGCTGGCCACACACATACAAGCCAGCATGGTGTTGGCCTCCTTGGCCACCTGGGCACACTGCTGGCTCATATTCAGCTGGCTGTTGACCAGTACCCCTAGATCCCTCTCTGCCAAGCCACCTTCCAGCCACTCTTCCCCAAGCCTGCAGCATTGCATGGGGTTGTTGTGACCCAAGTGCAGGACCTGGCACTTGACTTTGTTGAACCTCATACAATTGGCCACAGCCCATTGATCCAGCCTATCTAGATCCCTCTATAGAACCTTACCTGATATCAGTTGTGTTGCAAATCTGCACCTTTATCTTTGTTTTTGAGACAGACATTTACAAATGTCGTCTTCCATGAAGTACTGAGAACATCAGGGCTTCCTACATCAAGCCATTGCAAAGTGGTAGCTTGCCGCTCTGACTAGATGTTTCAAATCAGCGTCAGGTCACTAGCCCTGCCTCCAAATCCTAAATGATAACAGTTAGCCACCTCCCTGTGTTAGCTGAAAATATGAAAAATTTTAACTTCACCCTAGACAGTGGCCCCTCTATCCCTGAACTTTGGGCTATTTTGCCTATCCTTTTCTTAAGACTTAATCTACCTATTCCTTTTGGTGTTGCCAGGCAAAGCTGAGACCATCATCATTATGTCCTCGGCTTGGTACCCCTGACTCTTGCAGTATGAAGTACAAGGAACACTTTGCAAGAAATCTTTCTTCATGTTTTCTCCGTAGGGTGGATGAATGTTGGGAGTAGAGACATTCCCCAGTGGCGTATTTTGACATGACTGAAGTTGTAATCTGCCTTATAGTTCTGGCAAAACATGTTCTCTGTACCCTTCTAAGTGTTTTGCTGGTTGGGTAAACATTGAAGGTTGGAATAGTGATAACCATGTTTTCATAGATATTAGATTATTTTTATGACTAATATATTTGTAAGTTCAAAATGAGTCACAAGTACACTTAACCAAAGGATGCATCACACAGTTTATATTTGTACTAAGCAAATAATTAGAGATGCTGATAAACATTTTCTTAATGGTATAGTCATGTGCCTGATGACAAAGCACATGTCTTGCTGATTGCAGCTCCTAATTTTCCTCTTATTCATGCTGTTGGGGTTTAACCCCAACTGTCAACTAAGCCCCACAGAGCCACTCACTCACTCTCCACCAGTGTGATGGGTAAGAGAATCAGAAGAGTAAAAGTGAGAAAACCCGTGGGTTGAGATGAAGACAGTTTAATAGGTAAAGCAAAAGCTGTGGGTGCAAGCAAGGCAAGATAAATAATTCATTCCCTACTTCCCATGGGCAGGCAGGTATTCAGCCATCCCCAGGAAAGCAGGGCTCCATCATGCATTACGGTGACTTGGGAAGACAAATGCCATCACTCCAAACATGTCCCACTTCCATTTTCTTCCTGCAACTTTACATGCTGACCATGACGTCATATGGTCTGGAATAGCCCTTTGGCCAGCTGAGGTCGGCTGTCCCAGCTGTGTCCCCTCCCAGCTTCTTGTGCACCCCCAGCCTTGCTGGAGGGGTGGTGTGTAAAGCAGAAAAGAGCTTCACACTGTGAAAGTATTGCTCAGCAATAACTAAAACAGTGGTGTGTTAGAAACACTGTTTTTATCACAAATCCAAAACACAGCACCATAAAATTTACTATGAAGAAAATTAATCCTATCCCAGCCAAAACCAGCACACATGCTTACAGATTTTTTTCTAAAGAATAAGAACACAGAGGAATTTCTTATACCTTATTTTGATTGCAAGTTCATTACTTCTTCACGGAATTAATTAATTTTAGGTCTTCTATTTCTTAGGAATTCTAGTATGATTTTAAAAAACTTTTTTCTAGGAGGTAATTTTAAATGCCGGCATTTTTCAATAGAAAGATTAAAATAACATTTATGAAATTTTTAATTCTAACATTTTCAAAGAAAATGTAACTTTCTTTTTTCTTTCCAGGAAATAATGTTTTATAGCACTGAGCCTTCACTTCCTTTCCATTATGGGAGTTTTTTTAAGGTATTACCATTAACTAAGGTTTTATGGTAGACTAGCTCTCATAATTCAGTCAGAATTATGGTCCCACAGAAAGATTATAGAAAGGTTATGATGTCTTCCAGAAAGCCCATCCCCAAGAAAAATGTGGGCTCACAACTTCTTATTCCAGTTCTCCCATCCTGAAAAAAAACCTTCTGAGAACCACAAAATATCTTCATCCTACTAAATCTACTAAATTACTAATTGTTAGTTACTAAATTGCTAATTCTAGTAAGATCTTGTGCTGAGATTTCTACTGAAATTTATTACTAAAACCTTTTTGTCTTCTACATTGAAATAAAGCTGCCCATGAATGAGGTAGTGTCCTGCATCCCATTATGGCCATGAGCAACCCTACACTGCAGATTCCAGGCAGACAAGCGTACTGCTTTTCTATGGGTTTAGGGTGGGAAGTGGCTTTTGCTGTGTGAACCATAATATTTTTCTGAAGTCTGTAAATGGGTGATGAACATTCCTGGTCTGCTGCAAGTTGTATTATGTCTCTCAAAGTCATTCAGGGATCTCAATGATACAAGATCCCTGCCTCATAACCCCTTTCTGTCCCCAGACACAGAATGATATGGGTTGGTATGGTGGAAGTACTGTAACAGCAACATGCTGACTTGTCTTCCTGTCCAATAAGCATATAGGGGTTGCTGGGGCTTTAGATGTGGGGGTCTCCTTTACCTTGAATGCAAGAATTTAGTGGCTTAGATGGCAACCAATCATGGTAACAACAATTTTCTCCATCTTCTCTATTTCAGCAAGCACAAAGGCTCTCCATGTGGCTGTGTTCAATGAGCTCTGACAGTGAACAGAGTTCAATTCCCAGGACTTCCCCCCCGACTCCACATACCTCGGAGATCTTTGACAGTTATGAACAGTTCCTTAGGTTTAGGGAATTGAGAGGTTGAGCGATGGTGCTGGTCTCAAAGCCCTTTTGAATTCTGGGTTTTTTGGTTAACGTGTGGATGGAAAGTTAGGTTCTGTTGTTGCAGGGATGTAGGCAAACTTTTGTGGCAGCAAGAATTTCAGGTAATTGATTGTGGGAATAGGGAGAGGGCAACCAACACTGTTGTGCTGAACAGCCCCTGTAACACCCAAGCCTGAAGTATTTCTCACTCTGGATGCAGCTGGCAGCTGACACACAGCAAACACTGATGGGATCACCCTGATCCACTCAAAGGCATCATGACCTTTCTCCTGGGCAACTGAAGGAGAAGGACCTTCTTTCTGCTATTTCTGTTCTCACTGCTTATCACCAGCTCTATTCCCTGCTCAGGGTTCAAGAGTTTCTCTCACAGCATATTCCTGTCCTGTTTCACAACAATGTTGGCCCTACTGGTGGAAAAAATGTTGCTGCCTATATTTGCTGCCCTAATTTATGTTTAGCTCTAGGTGTAAAAAAAAAATAATATCTTTTTTGATCTTTGCCTGAAACTATATGACTTCCTTGCCCATATGTTCCCTTGGCTGGGGCAACGGGAAGGGCAGAACACAGTGTTTTTATTGCCCATCATCATGGTTCTTGATGAAGAGTTGCCTTTGGCATGAGGGATAACTATGCAGAGAGCTTGACCACTGATCCCTTTGTCAGCAGGGGGGCAAGAATATTTTGGGAAAAGAATTTGCAGCTGAGATCACGCCCCATAAAATTCAGAAAAAAATGAAAACAATACAACTTATTTCAAAAAGTTAAGTAAAATTTTCTTATTAAAATAAAAATAACAAGTAGAAAATATTAGGGAGGTGGGTGGGGAATGAGAAAACCCATAAAGCTTAAATGGATTCTTTCTTGTGAGCACGTTTGTAGATTCCTGTAGCCACTGTTGTTACAACCATGGGAAATCGCAAGGGGTTTCCATATCCTGGAGAACACCAAGGAGGACATTCATTCATGAGCAAGTTATGATAGAAACAGGTGTCTCTACAGCTTCCTTGTAGCATGGCATCTTCTGTATTTGGTGGTAAGTGTCTGAGTTAAAAGGATCCATGGTCCCAGATGCTTTGTGTTTTAGGAGCAGAAATTTTAATTCTGCTGTGATACAAATGAGTAACAAGTGAAGTCTTGTTCTCACCAAGCTTTGCTGCTTTCTTATTTCAGTTGAAAGATGAGACACTATCTTATAAGTAAATTGCCTACAAATAATATCATGCTATAGACTGAGCACTATCTTATCCTTGAAATGGCAGTATTCCAAATTTTTTCCTACCATGTCTATACAGATGAAAATACAAAGGTTTATTTTTCATGGATAAAAGGAGCAAATGCATGCTTTAGTTCTAGGCCTACGCTTCAGGAGGGTACCTACTCATGGCCCAGGATATTTTTTGTGGATATTTTTATCACTGAATTTGAGAATGATAATGAATCCAATCCACAAAAGAGAGGATTTGAGAATGATAGTGAAAATCTATATTGAGAAACGCATATAATAAAAGTCCAGTACTCTCAGATACATAATAGTTTTAAGCATTACATTAAATTTGGTATATTTCTCAGTTTTCAGCAAGCTTGCAAACTGTTCCTGTTATCAGAGTTCCCTGCCATGCAACACCTTTCATTACAAGTAAGTTTAAGAATCTGCTATCCTTTCCATTGCCAACTCTAAAGTTTTAAAACTCAGTGATAAAATTTCAGAAATAGACAACTTGTCAAACAAGATCACAGGTAGCAGGCATCTTTTTCCTATGTTTTTAGGAAAAATCATTGTTGTGTGTTTAATTTTAAAAGCACCAAGGTTGCCCTTGTTGCTGCTGAAATCTATTTCTAATGCTGTCACAGAGGTATGTCTTAGGGTGATGTGGAATGAAAATGCAGACCACCATGAGAAAGGGAAGATGGAGTGAGTCCATTCTTTTTAAATAGGACCTCATATTCCCAGCCTATTACTCTAGCTAGTTTTTTTGTTGCTGCTGTTGTTAATTGAGGCCAATAATGTGAGGATTATTTAATACTGTAGGGAGCAGTAGCTCTAAGTACTTATGACAAGTATTTGATATTGTAAATTGGATCCTCTGCATACAAAGTAGGAATTGTATTAATTTTCATTGTTGTTACTTATGACTATTTTTCTGAACACTATTTTTATCACTGTTTATTGAGTGTAAGCTCCATAATATACCCGGAAGGTATAAGGTGAGAATCTAGCTGATGTGAGTTTTACCATTGATTTCAACAGACGTTCATCAGCCTAGAAGTGTGCAATGTCAAAAGACAAAGTAACTCAACAATGGGTGTTTCGGCATCCGTAGACAATGGCTACACTGTAGGTACACTGTAGGCTGTGGGAGACTGTGGAGACCAGGATGGGGGGAGGTGGTGAAGACGGCAGTCATGTCAGATAGTGTTATGAAACAATTAAGAGAATTGAGCTTTGAAGCCAGCTTTGAAAGAGTTTCCTATTGATAAGGCATATCAGTGAAGAGATTAAGGAAGGGCAACATGGAGCTCAGATGTTGTGTCTTCTGAATGCCAGAGTACTTAACTCTAGTAAATAACTGCAGGACAATCCATGTTTTACCACGACAAGCTGTGTTTAGATGCATTTGGTTTAATCTTTTTAAATAGCTGTCAGCCAGAAAACTAAACTAATTTGAATTAGTAAATGAGCTTTTTAAAGTCATGTTGAGGATTACTGTCAGAAGGGTTATTAATTTCTTTCAATAAAGCAAGCAGTCATATCCTGTTTGGACACTGAACCCACATACAAAAGACACCCCTGTATTGTATCCTACAGTAGCAATCATCTCTCTGTAACTCCCACTGTAATGCAAATTTCTAGGCCTCAGTCTGAAAAGACATCACAGCAAGAAACTATTAAAGCTTCTATATCAACAGTTTGTTACACTTTTATCTTTGCTATGTTCATTTACCTTTCCAATTAGATTTTTTGGAGGAGAGGGAGTGTTGGGTTTTTGTTTTGTTTTGGAGCTGGTTTGCATTACATCTCTGCTTCCGTATTTACTTCACAATTTCTCTGTTAGGACACTTAATTAAAGATTTTATTTTAAAGTATGCTCTTTATTTCATAACTCCAGATGCAGTAGAGATGATTGGATATTAATTTTATTTTTTAAATGAACACCAGTCTAACAATTTGGTTCAAATACATGCATGGAAAGACAATATTAACAATTTTTACCATTTGCTCTATCAAAGCTTATGTGTTGTTGACTATTTCTAGATTTTCTACCTCTACGGTGAAAACAATGATGTAGAAGAATTGTGCTCCTCGTGGAAGCTATTAGAAGATCACGCAAATGCAGTATGAATTATTGCAACCATATAAGCATGGTTGTGAATTTGTGTGTGTCATCTGCTCTGTGGTAACTGCCCTGTGTACGATCCAGCTGTGTCAGAAGGCCATGGTAGAGAAAAAAAAAGGTTAAATTGTAACTTACTCTTTGTAGCGTACTCAAAATAAAATTGATGTGAAATTTGCTAACACCAAAATAAGTGTCTTCCAGCTGAATGGACTGCTCACACTGAGTTCATTCCCTCATCAACTTACCATTACTATGACTAAAGCACCAGGGAAATTAAAAGACCAGTTAATTATTTTTTCAAGACTGAGGAAGTGGCATTGGAGAGGAGTAATCTTTACTTCTTTTCTATAAATTGATTTTTAGCATAACTTGAAAAATTGGCTTGTCACCTCTCAAATGCTACATCTATCCTCCCATGAAAACAACTGAATAACAGAGTAACAGCAGACAGTGATAATGAGACAACAATAAGGCTGTGCATGAACTGCCAGAAATAAGATCCATGTACTATTGAGATAGCTTGCTTTAAGCATTTCAAAGTCCATAAATGTAACAAAAGAAATTAAATGCCGGTAAATCCCTGTTTATCTTCACAGCTCAAAAATAGCTTTATCTCCAATGTCTCCTTTGCTCATGCGAATACACATCGTGATCACTACATGTATGTATATTATTTTTAGAAACATGGCATATGAAGTAGTAGAAAATTTCTGTCAAACTTTTGCATTAATCTTTTCTACTGGAATATAAAAATATATTACATATTTTTATATAATAGAAAAAAACTCACAACATTTTCCGGTTCAAACTTCACCAATCAACCAAATAAAAATCCACAAAGTAAAGTCTTCCCTGTGTATGATTCTACTCTGGGAAAAGAATAAAAGAAGAAAGAAAATATGAATTTTGTTACTGCGCTGTAGGAAGTCTCTCAGACACGATGCAGTGGTAGAGTGTACTCAAGAACTTCTGTGATGAGCACATTATCAACAACTTTTTGAAAAGCCATTTTGCCAAGCCCAGGCATTAGTGAAGACAGTAAGAAATTTAGAGATAACCAGCACTATGTAGAGATAACCAGCACTTTTTAGTGAACAAAGAAAGGGTTACTCTTTAATTTATTACAAGAATAGGGAAGTTGTGGGTAAAGGGTTAAAAGGGCTTCAGGTCAAACTAGAGGAGACCTAGATGTAAATAACTTTTTTTCACAGATTTTCTGCCTGACCTTTGACAGCAATTTAATCTTTATGTAAATCCATATCCTACCATTCTCCAGTGGGTTATCTCTTTTTTTTTGACTAGACCCTCTGTTCACCAGGGCAAGAGCTACATCTCAGTACCTATATGCACAGAGAATGGCACTGAAAGGCCTTAACCTCTCGAGGTTATTTTGGAATTGTGACAAGGAATGTCAGACTGACTTTGCTATCACCATATATTATATAAAAGTAGTTAAACATTTTATTTCATGTGAAATTTCCCAACCACATTTGGCAGGAAATATCTTCTTGTTGCTCAACTAACACTGATGGTTGATAGTCACTTCTTTTTGGGAAAGTCAGAACATATTTTCCCTTTACCACTTAATCATACTGTTTCTCTAGAGACTTCAGTCTAACCACTGATATAACCTGATAGTTGTTTTCAATTCTATATGCATGTTTATGGCTATTTGTAGATTATTTCTTTTTGTTCGGGTGACTAGCTGCAAGATTTTTTACTACAGAAAGAAAATACCTAATGGAGTTAGATATTAAATACTTACAAATTGTTTATGAAGTTCTTTTTCTCTGGATAAAGGGATCAAAGAACAGCAATGGGTGTTTTTCTCACCTTCTCGATCAAGCAAGTATTCTCTCATATCTTCTTTCCTGGTATTTCACTGGTGTCAAACTACTACAGTTCAGTGATGGCAAGTGAGAAAGGGGCACTCTTACACCTCAGAGGAGTCTATTAGCCACCTATCCTAAACCAGTGTTATATTCTTCTGCATTTCAGTGAGATTTAATACAAACCATAGCAGTATTCTGTATATTAACTGAACAAATGAAAACAGCAGCAAGAAAAACAATTGTGGGTTTCTGTATAGCATTGCAGAAGTATTCATGTTTCCACTCTGCTCTCAAATAATATTTTCAGTTTAGGGATTCTTTTAAAACAGGCCATGCCATATTTTCATTACTCTTGTTTTTCTATGATTGCTTTTTTAAGATGGATAATACAGAATAATCTCACATCAGAAATGTCTGTGTTCTTCCTGGGTTTATTTTATTTTCTCAATTATTAGTTTGTTGACTGTGATAGTCTATCCAGCAATGTGAGTGTCTATATACACATGCCAAAGAAATCTCGAGTAACGCCTCAGCTCCTCAAGCAAATAAAAATTAAAAGCTTTAACCTCATTTCATTTTAATGTAATTTAATTCATCCTCCTAATTTAAAGACACAGCTGAGAATTTTAAGAGATTCCAAAGTCCCTGGCTACCTTAAGAGTTGCTCCTCATGAACTTACACAGACGAGTTATTTAAGAGTGTTGTGCAACTTCCTTAGCTGTGTTCAGGTTGGTGCCATACACAGAACAAGATTTGTCTCAAGTAAGGTTAATGGTTCTCTTGGGAGAGGAACTGGCTGGTCCCTGGTTCTGTTGTGAATCATGGCAGATACAGCTATTAAAAAGACAACAATAAAGCCTTCCTTTGAAGTGAGAAAAAGATCTACTGCCCTTGAGAAAACACTATACTATACTTCTTGTATTCCAATCTCTTTTTTTATATATACAGGCATATAAAGGAATAACTGATAGGATTTAGACACGTAATCAAGCAAGAAGCTCTAATTGAGCTATACAGTCTCTCTTTTTTGGTGCTACCTGATATGGCATGCGTGTTCCCACCCCCAGCAACCGGTTGTGTCCAGCACCTTCAGTCTCCAACAAGGGCTGTGTGTGGCCCAATCAGCTTACAAAAGCTGGCATGATTACCATGTCAAACAAATTGCAGTACATACCTGTATGCACTCCTTTAACACCATATACCAGCTTGTGATACAAGCGAACACATAATGCAGGGATTAAAATACCATTCAAATCACCTCACTGTTCCTAGCACCTAAGGGCATGTACACAGTTTCAGTGGTTCAACTGGTGTTCAGTAATATTTTAGGTAAAAGTCAACTGGCTCGATATCTCTTATTTTGCATCACATATGTATATGCAAAAGATTCAGACTTTCTGAATCACAACTTAGCTTTTGTGGGGTGGTAGGAACGCACAGCTTATTCTCTAGTAGCCTGTGGAGGTACTTGCTGTGAACAGTTTATGTGTGCCGGAGGAGATAATAGTTTTGAACCCTGACTCCTACCATATGATGAAGGCTGCCAGGAAATAAACATCAGCCATCCTGCCTGCAATTCAGATGTACCACATCTTAATCACAAATACAGAATCAGAACTGGAATAAGCAATTTTGTCTTATGCTTAAGACCACCTACATTTCTCAGTTATCTCTATTTTGTGTTAATGTGCTACCTATTTTCATGACATGGTACAATGGATGTCCCAAAAAACTAACAACTGAAAATCAAAAGGTAAGTGAGGATTCAGATTTTTGATGCAAATTTAACATTTTCTACAGAGACAGGATGTACTTTGCAAAATAATGTAATTTAAGAAATTACCATTTGAATGTTGTTTTGATGGAAAAAAATTTAAGCAGTTCAGACTTTTCATTTTACATACTTTGACAAAAAAAAGCTTTTCCTTTATCTTTAACCTGTTCAGCTTGCTCAATGTCTACAAGAATCTGCGAAATTGTCACAACATTACTTTTAGTTTTTGTAGTCCCAAACTATTACTATGTTTAATGTACATAAGAACAAAGTCTGAAAGGAATTTCAGGGATCATCTAGCACAGTCTCCCACATTTGGAGGCTTTTATGTCATAATATTTTTCAGAAACTTTGCAAATTTCATACAAAATGAGCTTGGTTTTGGCCCCCCAAGGTTCCTCACAGAAAGCTTTCCAGACCTTCATTTCACTGATAGTTCAGCCTGAGTATATTCATGGGCACTGAATATGCATTTGCTGTTCTGCCAGCATTGTTCTTCATCCTGAATAGCTTTTCTCCCTCTCTGCAATTTATCCATACTAATGTATTTATAGAAAACAATTATATATCCTCTCAGTCTTTGTTTCACTGGGCTAAATCCTTATACCTCTGAGCTATCATAATCAATTCTGATAAGATAGGCTCTCTTGGCCACAGGTTATTACAGACATTTCTTTGGATTTTTTCCCACATTATAGAAAATCCCATAAGATCATGAAGTTGGGGGCTTTAGGGGGTTGTTAGGGTTGAGGGGTTTTTTAAGCTTTTCTACCTTTGTGAGAAATACTTGCCTGATAAGATGCACAACTACATCTGTATTTTACCATTGGCTCAGAAACAGGAATACGTTGTGATCTTTCTGCTTAGTCATTTTCAGTTGGTGGCAGTCAGATTATTACAGAAAATGTTTTGATTAGTGCCTTCTGATTAGTCACCCATATCACACAGATACCTATTTTTTGACATAGCTTAAATGCATGACTTGCACTCTAAAAATTACCTTAATGTTCATGATCCTTGATACTTCCAATTCTTTTTGTGTGGTATCCCATTTTCTCTCACTGTAGTGATGCTTGTAAGACTGTGGCCATGCACTCCACCCTAGTATACCTTTCTCCTATTCCGTGTCATGACCAAAGTTTGCAAAGGGGCAAGCTCCTTTGCTTGGCTGTACTGCTACATCTAGCAGCTCCAATGAGCTATGATGAAAGGTTTTAGCTGGAAGCATGGAATTGTACAACTGAACCTTTTCCTCATATTCTCAAATCCTAGTGTGATCTGCAGCCACCTGTAACTAGATTACACCTCTCATCCTCAAACTTTCTCTTCTAGACATGATATCCAATGACACCGTGTGTAAAAATAGCATCCCTCATGCACCTACATACATGTATACCTGAATATAAAAGGTATCTCAGGGCTTCTGGATGCAATTATTTTTCTCTCTCTTCATGTTAATTCATGCATGGTCTCTGTTACCTTTTCACCTTCCCTTCCTCTCCTCTAACTTCAAAGCAAAATACAAAATCTGTAAACCCTGAATGCAGACCCTCTTACGTACTTTGCTGACCTTTCCGGGAATGTGGTTCGTAAACAATGTTAAGCCTTTTGCTAAGTTCTCGATGATAAACCATGAGTCAGCTATGAAGAAGGAGGCTTCCTCATTGTCATATACACATAAAAAAAATATCTTATTTATGGCATACTGCACTAAATAGACCCTGAAAACTTCAGCCAAAACAGACCATCCAACTGTGAAAAAGCATGCCAAAAAGCACGACAAACAACCTTCAGCTAGCCAGAGGATAGGGTCTGCCGAAAATGCATCAACTGTTAGTGGCACCTTAAATTAATTGCTTAATCTTTAAAATAATTACATTTTACTTCCCAATATGGGAATATAACTTCAATGGCCATTGAAACACAGTGATCTTAAAGGTCTTTTCCAAGCAAACGATTCTACAATTCTATGATTCTATGAAATGGGTACTATTTAAACAAATAAAAAGTGTTAAGGAAAACATAAAGGTATACTTTAACATGTATGTTGATTTATTTATGTATTCTTTCCATCGCATTCATACTATGTTGTTACATCAGTTGGTCCAATATCTTAGAGACTATTTAGGTTTTTTTATGAAAAAAAAAAAAAAATCTTGGGAATTACATAATTTTGATGAAATCTTGCAAAATGCTGTTTCTGAACATATTAGGAATCATTCAGTTCTTTTTTCTAATCAACTTTTTGTTCAAATGTATTTATGTCTATAGGCTGTGCCTGATCATCATACCAATGTCTCTTTTTCTGCTGCTCTTTCTCAGCTCTCTCATGATCTCTGACATACAGCTCCAGCCAGATTAGCTCACAGCATTTGGTCCAGTCCTTGGACATCTGACAGTTCCCAAGTTGTGGTTTTCTGTCATTTTAGCTATCAATAAACCAAGAGCCATTTAATAATTTCCTTGTTTAGCCTGATTAAAGGGCAACTTTGTTTTCACTAAATGCATATAGATTGCCCATAGATCACCAGAAAAATGTAATGGAAGCTACGCAATATCTAGCCCCCCAGCATTACACTGAATATTTATAGAGAAGATGCATATAATTGAAATTAATATTATGGGTTCATCTTGAAAAGTTATAGGTGGGCTAAATGGTCTTCATTCTTTAATCAGAAGATGAACCTAGGATGAATTTGAAATAGATTCTTTCAGACTAAAGTTACCATAGCAATTTTTCCTGTCACTGGCATGCCTACACAAGAAATTTACACCAGATTACCTTAGCTAAGTTTATTACATTTGTTTAACTGCATATATCTATACTTGTTCTTACTCTGATTTGATTTAGCTGAAAGTGACCTACTCTTTGTTTAATAACCATAATGATACATAGTATTAGTTAAGAAAAAGAAGATTTGGTTAACTTGCCTCATCTCATAGTCAATAACTGAGGGCAATGTAGTCCTCTGGTTACTCATGTTTAGTTTGCTATAATCTCCACTGTTTAGAAGAGACACACTAACATTAACCCTAATCATGTACCCTTTTCCTAATGCCTGGTTTTGGGGAATAGAGACAGAGAAGGTAAAAGCCATGAAAGTATCACAAAGCTATGAGGCACTGGGAATAGTTCAAAACAGAGTCAAAAAATGCTCACCAAAGAGCAGAACAAAAAGCAGGAGAAGAGAAAAGGTTCTCTGTAGCTGAGAATTCCTTTGAATGCTCACTACAATAAAACAGCTTTTCAAGGAGTGTGCACAGTTTAGGAATTGCTATATTTTCCTTACAACTGAACCCTTACAAGAACTGCCACAGCCAACAGCCATTCCTTTAATCCTGTGCTCATTGCTCATTACTGACAGGGCTGGTAGATGAGTTAAGGCTCTCCTTTTCTGCTGTCTTTTCTCATCAGCTGGTGAGAAGTGCAGAAAGTTGATGGACAGCACTCAGGCAACTAATCCATAAAGCAAGAGAATACGTGATTTAAGAAACAACATCTGTAAATAAAAGAGATGGTCTGTGCTAAAATTCAGTGGGTATTTGCAAGGCTTGGAGTCTGCAACTTTTTCTTGGATTGACGGGCATTGCTCAATTTTAAGTCACAGCAACAACCTCCATCAGTACAGTTACAGCTGGCAGATCTAACGTAGGAGAAATCTTTTTTGTAAGAAGGTCACTTGGTTGTTTCTGTGTCAAAAGACCAATGCTACTGTTGGGATTAATAAAAAGTCCGTTATGTGACAGAGTTCTGCAAGTTTCAAAAAGGTTTGAAGTCTCAAATTAGAGAAACCTCCTTAAGCCTTTTCAGACTTACGGGAGACAAAGGTATCCTGCAAATTAGCACTCTGACACTAACTGCTCTGGAAGGCAAAACCTCACTGCCTGAGATGGCAGAGTTTGAGGCTCATTGTTAGAGGCAACCTTGAGTTGTTTGAACAGACAGATCATGATGGGACTCAGTACTGAAGTTCAGTCCCCTCTGTCCTCATTGGGCACAGATAAATAAGCTTCACTGATGGATGCAGAGCAAGGTGTTTCACTAAGATTTCTGTGATCCATGTGTGAAGCACAAGGAAGCAGTCTGCTCAGAAAAGTGTCTGATAGAAAGAGGGAGGTTAGCCTGAACAATGTCTGGGAACTGAGCGTTCTGTGTTTTTATGTGGAAACAGAAACGAAAACAGCAACAATAAAAAAGATCCGTTTCAGGATTTGACAAAGTAAAGGTGCCTGGAATAATCCAGGAAGGGAAATTCAGACTGAGCCACTGCAGCAGGTCTTGAAAATCTCATATTTAATGAATCTTAGAGAGAAAGAGGCAAGTCATGCTGGAGACCTCCTAATGCCCATGACCTTAAGCAGAGAATTGGATTTGGATGGATCTTGTCTGGCAGGTTAGACAGTCACCTAACAGCTAGCAAAGTTTCAGACTTGCAGGCTGAGTATTGGCATGGTTTGATAGGAAGATTTAAAATAAGTGCTGCTGGTGAGACAAAAAAAATATTTTGCTTAGATTAGGTGAGCTGACAGTTTAAAAAAAAGACAGAAGGTAGAATGACTCTGCAATCAAAAAGAAATATTAAGAAAGTGTGATTACATAATAACAAAATATATTTGAAATGAGAAGAGCTATAAATAACTCATAGGGGTATGAAAAAGCAGATGAACTGAAGTGTAATAAGTTGTGAAGAAAAGCTATAATGATACATCCATTAATGGATTTAATTTCTTTGAGGTAGAAAGGAAACAAAAAGAAAACAATACTTGTGAAAACAGGTTTGAAAATTAAAGCACAAATACTTTCGGCACAGTCCATGTTAAAGTGGTTTAGTTTGAGAGAGAAAAGGGAAGAGCAGGCAGAGGATAAGAATAGAAAGAGAATAATCTTCCCAATTATATGCTGTAATTTTTTCTTCTATTTGTCATTCTTACCTGCAGGTTTTAGCTTGCAGCATTGAAAACAGTGTGGAGTGCCCAAGTGACTTGGCTGAGTGAAGTTGATGAACAGCTTTCCCACGAGTGGGTTTTAATAAAAAAATCTCTGTGGCTTGTAATCCCTACCAAAGACCGAGCTTCCAAATATGTTCAACTTCCTCTCTTGGCAATTTTCATGACTGGGAGAAGAAAGTATTTTCCTTGTGGGGAGGTGTTCTGTATTTTCTTTTCATTTTCAGGCTGGAAAAACTGCTAAGTAGGGGAAAGTGAGCTCTATGTGGCCTTTTCTGAAACAACATTAAAGAAAAAAAATAGCATTTTTATATACTTTTTTTTAATGTCTGGATGTTGAAGATATTGTTAACTATAACTATGTAAATAAATGGTTATCAAAATAAAATTTGGAAGAAGTAATAATTTTGCATCAATCAAAATGATTTTGGTTTGGTTTCGATGAAAGCAGTGTTTTGGCTGGAAAAAAAACATGCAATTTATATGTTCGTATGTGTTATACCATTTTTTTTAACTTTTTTTGATTATTTACCCATTTTCATTCACTTTTTCTTCTTGTATGGCTTTATAAATAGAGTATGATGCATTTAATTGACCCGTCTACATATGTCTGCTTACAGAATATGACCTTCAACAAATATGTTTCCTCAGCTCTTGTTATAAAGGCAAAAGTCCAGTGTTTTTTTTACTTAGTAGATTTTTCTATTAGCAAAGGGTGATAGAAGGAAGTACATCCCACTGAGTCCACTCAGGTCAAATTGTCCAAGTGACAGAAGGTCCCACTGCTTGCATATACCCACCTCTCCTCCACTTTTTAAAAAATTGCTTGAGCTTGAAAATCCAGGGTTTACACTGGATCCATGTGATGTATTCATACAAAACACCATGGTTTTATCTCAGATTTTTCACCAGTAAAACTACAACTTCCCATTTTCCTGAGCATAGGAAAACAATTACATTTGTAATATGATTAATCTCAGAGGCCTAGGATAGGTGAAAATTGGAAATAACCGAAGACTTTTTTCTGTCTGTGTTACAGTCTAGGAGCTTAACTTACTTTCAGAACCACACAGAAACTTTGATCTGATTGAGAAAGAGCTGGGAGATGGCCTGATGTTGACCTCAGGAACTGGGAAGAGGAATAAGTACAGACCTAAATTAGGAATTAGATTAAATACAATCAGACCCGTCAAAGGTAGACTTTCATACATTCTAGTGTTATTTGTTAAAAGAACTAATTTTTATATAGATGAAATACATAGGATTTATTAGTGTTGCCATGTGACAAATCATTATGTTCTGGGCATTAGTATAACAACTATGAGAAATGTAAAGAGAAATGAGCATAGCTTGTGTTTGTAATATGGTGGAAAATATAGCAGAATCTTTAAACATCTTGGGGGGGGGGGGTTAAAAAAAATATGTTAATTGTACAAATGTGGTCTCCTTAATACTAAGTAGAATTGGATTCTATATGCTTCTTCCTATGCTATAGGAATTTAATCTATAATATTAATAACGGAGTGATCAATAATCAATATGAATTAAAAGGGGTCATTTTTAATAACAAGACATTTAGCTTGGAGCTCACTGTGTGTAAGCAGCTGAATAGGAATTAGACTTGCTTGATTAATTGCTTATGGAGTAATTGTTGGCTGTGAACAGCACATGGCTGTGAAAAAGGCAATTGTTTTAAACTGGGCAAGATACATCCAGAAAAGATAAGGAAAAAAAAAGATACTCTGTTTATGGAAGGCTGACACAATTCCATCTGAAAGAAACCTATTTTAATCATGTCATCACCCAGTCTTCAAGAATCATTAAGGCTGAAACAGATACAGAGGAAGATATCTAAACAGTGAAACTGAAACCTATTTTAGATGCAAGAAGAGTACAGCTTCTCTTGTACAGCCCAGTGAGATGATGACTAGGACAAGATATAGTTCTTTGTTCTGAAGAAATAAGTGGGATTTATGCACCAATCCACCACACTCATCATCAGGCAGCTGAGGTCTGCAAGAGAAGATTTTATCTTGGTATTTTACCTTCACATAAAAATCATTCAGTGACATTATAGCCTCTGCATTTACTGCACGCTGGTGCTAGTAATTCCGTTGGTTCTGAATTCATGTAAGTAACTGCATTAATGGGTTGGATTGCTCATAACTGGACTTCAGTTTTGCACCATACAAATAGTCATTATCTTTCAAGATCTATTGATTTTGTTTTGCAGCTGATACTTTGCCTTCATGAGGTGATGAATATTATCCGAAATGCCGATGGGAGACTTTGTGCTGAGCTTCTGTATACATCAGGCTCTTCAAGCTGATAAATCTTTTTAGGACGGTGAGCTTTTGGGAATGTGAGGGAAAGGTGTTGCTATCTCTACATTCTCTCCCTCAAGCACTATGCATTTTGTGATCTTATAAAAGGGTGATTTTCATAGGAGATCTCCTGTTCTGAAATTACTTAGGGATACCAGGTGCAGTTAACATGCCAAAGCTCCTAAAACTAGTTAGTTATGAGGATGTTATTTCACCCTTTGCTGAAATATTTGGTGTTTGTGGCCTTCGGTGTAAGCAAGCTGTCATGGTTTTACCCTGGCTGGCAACTTAAGCACCACACAGCTGCTCGCTTACTTCCTCCACAATGGGATGGGGGAGAGAAACAGAAGGGTAAAAGTGAGAAAACTTGTGGGTTGAGATAAAGACAGTTTAATAGGGAAAGCAAAAGTCACACACACAAACAAAGCAAAGCAAGGCATTCATTCACCACTTCCCATGGGCAGGCAGGTGTGCAGCCATCTCCAGGACAGCAGGGCTCCATCACACGTAACGGTTACTTGGGAAGACAAATGCTGTCACTCTGAACGTTCCCCCCTCCCAGCTGTCCTGGCTGTGCCCCCTCCCAACTTCTTGTGCCCCTGGCGGAGCTGAGAGCTGAGAAGTCCTTGGCCAGTCTAAGCAGTACCCAGCAACAACTAAACCATCAGTGTGTTATCAACATTCTTCTAGTACTGAATCCAAACCAGAGAACTGTACCAGCTACTAGGAAGAAAATTAACTCTGTACCAGCCGAAACTAGGACACGAGCTAACACCTTGCTTTCATAACTGGGCTGGTTTTAATTGCATTTTCAGGCTTCATAGCACAGTGGGTTATGTCTGGTCTCAGCGCATTCTCAAAAAGACATTACAGACCTCCAGTCTAAACAACTCTATTCTCCTCTTATGCAAACAGCACAAGCATTGACAAAGATCACTTGCTGGCATGGTGA
>NW_009259975.1:2036686-2062988 GCF_000687185.1 Egretta garzetta
TCCCGCCCCCCCAGGTTCATAAACATGTTAGTTCTGTTTCTTGCAATCTAGGTGGTTTAAATCGTCACTGGCAAAAAAGTAAAGAAATGTCTCTACCATATTTGGTAAAAGTCATATTTATTTACCACTGAAAAATATTTTAGGATATACTGAAACTTTAATGACAGGCCCAAGAGGTTGCTTTTATTAAAACATAAAGGCAAGAATAAAAGAAAAATATGTTAAGTTAAAATAAATGAAACTCCTAATGTAGTCATCAGCCTAGAAGTCTATAGATCTGATTAATGAAATTTTTCAAGACACATTCAAGGGAGATCTGATAAATAAAGTAAGAATTTTGATTTAATTATACTAGAAAAACAAAATGTTTTAAAAATCATCTGAGTATTTCTCTAAATGTAAACACTTAGCTCCTTCCTAGCAGACTCTGTGCTACATCTTTACCCAAAAGTACAGCAACCAGTGGGTATCTTTTTTCACATCTTTGATGATTTAGAGTGATATGCGGGAGCACAATACAAACAGAAAGGAAGCTTAGAATATGATTGTGTCTTAGAGTATGACTGAGTCTTCACTTTGGGGAAACATATTTCTAACTTCAGATCTGTAGCACTTGACCAGCAGTCATATTTTTTACACCCTTCTAGGAACCACTTTAACAAATATTACACCTATAAGTATTCTTGGTATACAGTTGTTATGATTCACCTGTAGCAGTCAAACTACATAAGGAACTAAGAGAAAGTCTACAGCTGATAATTCAGATGTTAAGCACATTAGCTTATATTGAACAGAATTATACAATTTTTTTTTCAAGTTCTTCATTCAAAGATTGTGTGGCTCATATGTGGGATTAAAAAAAACCAAAAAAACCCCACCTTAAATAAAGTCTTATTTTCTTCAGATTCAGCATTTCTGTGTACCTTCACTTTCTATTATCCGTTTTCCGGCATACCTATCCTTGTTTTAACTTCCTAGGATTTGATTCAGCTAAGAATGATGCTTTTCTATGAAGCTATCTATTTAATTTATTGGAATTGCTCAGAATATGCATCTGAACAAGTTCACATCCTGTTCAATTATCATTCTGCATCCTAGGTGTTATAAGAAGATTTTTGTTATTCATTGACACTTTCCACAGTTTCTGAACAAAAAAATTGATTCTGATGAACTTTCTTCCCTGGAGCTGTGCAACTCAAAGTCAAGGTTTGTAATGCCAAAGCACCCTTGTGAGGCAAAACTTAATAGCATTATTCCTTAATAAACAGTATTAATATATCTTGACAAAATTCTAGCTGTTATTCTGCAGTCTACTCTGACAGTAGTGTTCTGTATTCTGCAGTCCAGTGTGTGTAATGAACATTCTCTTGAAGCACTTTGTAGGTTCTCAATCTCTCTGTCAGGACAAGAACTCTTTCAATTTTCCCATGGCTCACTACTCTACAAATTCCTTATCTTTTCTGAGCCTAATTTTGAATCTCCAGTGGTTTTGGGGTTGTTTTGATCCAGTTTCAGATATAATGTGACATATTATCCTGGCGCAGGTTTTTTCCAAGATTATAAGACTACTTGCTGTGCTCTACTGGTCACATATTTTAATTTAATTTATTTTATACAATTAGTTTAAGATGCATCTCCTTATTTGCTTCATATACCTAAGGAATGTTGTATTCTTTATCTTTTTTTAAAATACCACATAATTCTTACTGCCAAAGATAACTAAAAGCCATTAAACACAGCAGTCATGATCTACTTTACCAGTCAATAGTCTCTTAAACAAGATTATGAGTAAGGAACCGAGATTTAGTGCATATTTAGTAGGGATAGTTTAATTCAGCCCAAGTGTAATCTCAATTAAACCGTGGAAGTGCTCCCCCACCATTGACAATTAATAGAAGCTAGGGAAAGTAGGAATCTAATACAGGTTCCTTACTGAGGTGACAACTGGTGCATTAGAACCTGTTATTATGATAAATAAGTCTTCCTGCTGTCTGTCTTTTCATTTACAGATTTCTACGGAGGCATTTTGCTAAATAAGTCAAGTCATCATCTATATCTGCAGGTTAATTCCGGATCAGGGTTTTGATTAGTTTGTTCTTCCATTCTTATGTTTATTTTCCACTTTCCTCTGGGACTATTCAGTTTCAAGAAGTCATTGTTGTCCTGATGTGTTGAAAATAAATTCATTTTGGTTAGTGAAAGAATTCCACAATAGCAGAACATGACTTTTTACAATACCTTACTTCCAGTGCAGCTACAGCTACATCTCTGCAGGATTAAGACATAGATCAAACCTGTGATCTGAGCTAAGATAAATACTGAGAAGTATTTATTCTTGGTTTTTTTTAAAAAACTCTAATCTAGACCATGATCACATTTTGATATGTCACTGTGTTGCAGGAAGGCCACATCTAGAATAAAATGAAAAAAGAAAATGGAAGATTTAGGCCAACTGATTAATGAACTCTACTTAAACTAATACTTGTTTGCAGAAGTAATCAACACTTCAAAGAGACTGGCAGAATTCTTGTAGTAACAGCTTTGTAAGGATTAAAGTATTTTGAACCCTGTCTGCAGACTATTAAAACAAATATGTTTTCTTTCATGATAAAACCAGTATGTGATCCTGCTTTACACCTTCTGTTTTACAGTTGCATCTCAATCTCAGTTTATGCCCTAGAAACACATGTATTTCAGCCACACAATGAATATGTATGGGGGAGAGAAGGGAAACAATTGAGAAACATGTTACAACAAATATTTTGTAAGTATGACTATTGTGAATGTGTTTAACAGAATTCGTAAATAAATCCAGAAGGAAGAAGAAAAATAAAAAAAAAAGAAACAATAAGCATCTTCACCAGTTTGTATCTTAATTAATTTGGCTTGTGGAAGCATGGAGAAGCAAAGTGGATTTTAAATTGCACCGTGACTGAATGTTTGTTTGTAGAGGTCATTTGTTGTGCACATTTGAAGTATTTGTTTATGGAAACAGATGAGCCACAGAGAATAATGGTAAATCCTAGTTCCTATATAGAGAAACTGTTTTTCAGTCACTAGAGAACAATACAAGCAAATCACCCCTCTCCCCTCTCCTCTCTCTCTTTCATGCCCTGTAAAGTTTATTTTAGTTGACTTTTATTTCACTTAGGTTATTGCCTTAGAAAATAAAACATACATATACTTTGTAGGATTAGTTTTACAGTTGGTTTTGGACAGTTTTGATTCTGATGCTATTCTCCCTTTTTAAGAACCCATCTTTTATTAAAAATTTGATTCCTACTTTACTATTAGAGTTGAACGTATTTAATGCATGTTTAGAAGTTCTATTGGGGATCTTAGTATGGGCAGATTCTTCTAAATATTAGTGTTACATGAACCTCACAAAGAGAAAAATTCTGTTAGAATTAAATGTGAAGATAGGTAATGCAAATTAATTTGAACAGAGCCTGGAAAGCTTTAAGTGTATAATGAAAATAACTATGCTAAATCTTGCATATTCTCTGTTGGTAACAATAACTGGAGACTGCAGTATACAAAAAGTGAGCTGCATTAAAAAGTAACTAATTTTCTTAGCCTGAATAATAAGGGAAAAGAAAATTCCATCTAATATAAAATGCATGTGAAGGCATTTGTATAGGAGGGAAAAGGGGCTGAACTTTTTATTGTGCTATTTAAAGCATGACCTTTGCTTCTATATTTCAGTTGCTAATGTAGGTGACAAAGCAGCTTACTACCAGAGACTCCAAATCCCACAAGTCAAACCTTCTGAGACTAACAACATATTTTATCTTGAAAGTCTGTTATGCATTTCCTCAGACCTCCATTATCAGAGTAATTTGCTACACAGTGAAAGGAAGGAGTAATAACTTCTCTTCATTCACAGAGCTAATGAATATTGTTATATTCACAAATATTGGACCCTCTGTTAGTCTCAGTTCAGTGGCTAAATGTTTACATTTGAGTTAGGGTGTTTAGGGAATTTTATTCTATTTCAGTATAAAAATTTTGCTAGAGTAGATTGATTATGTTTCTGCTTTTTTACTGTTACTTTTTACATCACGGGATACTGTGGTCAGGGGCTTTTTGGAGGAAGAATTGAATATTAAGACCATAACTGATACTGTATTTTAAAATCCTAGCTGGAATTTTCCAAAGTGTTCTCCCTTCTGTGTGGTTGCCATGATTTCTAAGCTTCATATTTTATAATGCTCTGAAACTCTTAATTATTGATCAGAGTTAAGTTAAAAAAAAAAAAAAAAGACTATGGCTATGCAAAAACATTTTCTCAGTAATACCTGAAATCCTTAAGGGGGGGGAGGGAGAAAGATAAATTCATATAAAAGGTTTTTTAAATCAATATAAATCTGCTCTCAATCCTGAAATGAATTCCAATTCCATTTAAGGATGACTTTTGCCTGGTCCTATTGTTCATTTACCCAAAGGTATATCAAAGCAGTTCACAGTCCTTTTTTTACCTTGACATTCTTTTTCTTAAGGCATCCTTTTTAGTGTAGTCAATGACAGAATCAATTATTTTCACAGAATCTATTGTCAGTTTTTCAGGAACACACTGTGTATTGAGAAAGATCTTTGAGTAATTAGTATAATGCAAGTTATCGCTAAAGCTCAGATACACTCCATAAACCTAAACATTGTTAGCTGTTATGTCCATACTAAATCTTATTATAGCATGTCCTCTACCATTTCTCAGCATTCAATAATAAAAATGACCACAAGAAAATTATGGGTGTTAATGTTTTTAGAGTTCTAAATGCAGGTAATCCAACCTACACCAACATGGTTAAGTCTCAAATGAAGCACAGGAAATGATGTCTTCTAAAACCTGATTAAAGAGACAGATTTTAATTATCTGAGAATTACATAAAATTCTTTGTTTTCTTTTAAGCACATAATTTAGAGAACTACCTGACAAAAGAAAGCTATAAAACAGAAAAAGCAAGTGTGTGCTGTTTCGTGTAGGACATGTGATTGGATTACTATCTATCAACTAGTCTTAAATGCTGATGATAAATTAAGAGAGGTTTATGTCTGTTCTGTATGTGATTCTTCATCTTCTATGTCTTGACTTCAGTCGGATCAAAAATCTCTATTCTAGCAACAAATCTGCCAGTAGTGTGATACATTAATTGCACTTCCCTGGATCAAAGCCATGTGTTTCATACTGGAGTGATAGATTTTAATAACAAGGTTAACCAAAGAAACTCAGGTGCCCACAATGTACTTCTTAGTGTAGTGTGCAATAATTCTGGTCTAGCTCACATAAAACAGATTATATATATGATACATAAAAAGATCTGCTCAATTGTTTGATGCCAAATAATTTTATTCTGGTATTCCTAAAAAAGTGTACATTTAAGAGAAACAGATACTAGGCCAAATCTTAATGAATGTACTTTGTAAAGGATCATTGATTAAGACTACTGGCTTAACTGTGTAAAGTTCTTCCCATGCTCTAGAGGCGGACATAATAACCAAGGCAGAACAGCCACATTTATTAATGGTGCCTATTTTATTATTAAAGACAGAATGAACAAAGGCAATTAATAAACAACACTTTATTGGAGAGCTTTCAACAGGAATTAACCTTTTAAATAATTTATAAGTTAGTATCAGAGGCATTAGTATTGTGTTCCATCTAAAATTTTGCTGAAACTAGTGTTCAAATGAACTTCTCCTCTCAGCATACGACAGATAACTGAAGAGTTTGAAAAAGCTGACATGCACCACAGCAATAACAATGAAGACTATATGGACTCCTGACCTTGGGGACTACTAACGATGCAAACAATAGAAAGTGCTGCTAGGAATTTCTGGTATCTTGGAAATCTGTACTTTATGGTAAGTACTTTTGTTCTTAACATTGACTTCTGCAGTTACTACAGGTTTGATTTCCTGTAGCAATATCATCTGAACAAGGACAATAGAGATTTGTATGTAAAGTGAACATTGTTGTAATTTACTTCCTCTACTCAGGAGAACTGATGCCTTTCCTTCCTCTAACCTCACTGAGCACACACTAATTTCTGTGTCTTGATTTGGTCATTCACTGATTCAATTTTTGCTTGGGACAACCTTTTTTGAACTTTCAGCTCATGACCATGGTCAGTTAGTTACTAGTTAACGGTGCTGAATGTGCTACTGTTTTTTCATTGGAAAAGTTTCAGATTTAAAGATTTAAAAGGGGACAATAACTCTTTTCTTCTAGTCTCTTTATTTTCAAACTTTTTTTAAAATCCACTATTATGAATAATGATTTAATTTATTTTAGATGAGTACAGCAGTTGTCTTCCCTCACAAAGGTTTCACCCATCAGAGTAAGAATTTAAAAATTAAATAATAATGAAATAAGCTTTTAAAAAGTCTTCACAAACACTTGCTTAACATTTGGTATTACTGATGATTTAACCATCCTTCAGCAGACTTCTGCTTTAGTTTCATGACTTTACCCACTCATGATGATCTGGGATCCAATTCTTATTCCTCTCCTCTCTACCATATTACTCTCTACTTTTTCTTCCTGACAATGACTACTGACTATGTAACTTTGTTTTTCTTAGACCTTTTTAGTAGGCATTAATGCTGCTTAAGGCGTATTGTTACTATGTTAGAACTGAAAACAGAGAGAGAAATTTAATGTTCTTTAAATTTTTTTTCCTAGAGCTTTCATTGACAAGGAGTAGACCAAATGTACATCTTCTTTGAGGTCACTGACACTGAAGTTCTGTTCAGGTACTTCTGGTTTTAAGGTTTCTACAGAAGACACACAGTTCTGTGTGAGTGGAAAGAATGGCTCAGAAACTAAGATACTGTTCTAGGACTACAGAATCCTGGGTAAAACAATTTTTTGTCTTATTTTTCCAACTTTCCAACTTTAAACTGGGAAATAATATTTTCTAATCTGACAAGTATATGGTAAGGACAAATTTTATAGAAAATATTAAAGTATAATGACAAAGTTATTCACATAATGCCATCAGAAGGTTATCATCTCACTTCTTATATCTTTTGCATCAGATTCAGATGATAACTCCAGTTCTTTTCTATCACCTGAATGAAAAAATTATTAATTACCACATGTTCATGGAAGTTCACCTTATAGCTGCATGTATGAAGTACACAAAAGACAGATATGACAAGGATAAATTTGTTTTGTTGACCTTGTCTTTCTTCTTCACCAGGACAAGTGTGAAGTGAAACCACTGTGCTAAGTGGTGCAAATTACAGTTGGTGGATAACCAGGTGACCAGAAAAACACCAGAAGAACCTGAGATTATTCTTTGGGTTTTTTTGGCTTATTGTTGGCAGAACATGTTTCATTTTAGTATGTATCAGATGTAAATACTTTTAGAGGTTTTATACAGTCACAGTGTGAAAGCATATTCCTTTACAAACTGTTCTGTAAGCTACAGATGATGTATAGTATAATTAATATCTGTCTCTTCATTTTGAGAGTGGACTAAAAAATAACAACCACAAAAGGCTGCTTTTCTCTGTCTCTGTGTCCTAGTTTTGGCTGGTACAGAGTTAATTTTCTTCCTAGTAGCTGGTACAGTTCTCTGGTTTGGATTCAGTACTAGAAGAATGTTGATAACACACTGATGGTTTAGTTGTTGCTGGGTAGTGCTTACACCAGTCAAGGACTTTTCAGCTTCCCCTGCTCTGCCAGGTGCACAAGAAGCTGGGAGGGGCCACAGCCAGGACAGCTGACCCCACCTGGCCAAAGGGCTATTCCATACCATATGGTGTCCTGCTCAGTATATAAAGCAGAGAAAGAAGAAGGAAGGGGGGAACGTTCAGAGTGACAGTGTTTGTCTTCCCAAGTAACCGTTACGTGTGATGGAGCCCTGCTGTCCTGGAGATGGCTGCACACCTGCCTGCCCATGGGAAGTGGTGAATGAATGCCTTGCTTTGCTTTGTTTGTGTGCGTGACTTTTGCTTTCCCTATTATCCTGGGAAGAGTACAGGGATGTGGTCCAGTTGTGTAGGAATGGGGTCAGGAAGGCCAAGGTGCGGCTGGAGCTAAACTTGGCTGGGGATGCAAAGAATAATAAGAGGGGTTTCTACAGGTATATCAGCCGGAAAAGGATGGTTAAAGAAAGTGTACGGTAGGAGTGAAGAAAGCGTGCTTGCTAACTCAAGGGTGACTGTGTTCAAAGCTCCTCCCTTGGAGGTTGATTGAAAGTAACTTACAGAGTTGAAGGCATGTATGTGTACATGTACTGCTAAGATAAGCAGACAAAAGATTAGGCCCTGGCCTTGAGGGTTAGCTAAATGAATGCACTGTGAGAAACTATTGGAAGTGACATGAGACTGCTAAACATTAAAAAAAAAAAATAATACAGTGAGAATTTGAGACAGGTACTGCTACAAGGAATGACTTGATTTTAGTTACATAGGGAATAGATGAATATTGGAAATAGTTGGAGGGGAGAATTATGGGACCTTGTGAGGGCACTATCTTGCAAAACCAGCAGTAGGTAACTTTACCAGTACTGCGATGGAAAACCAAGGTGACTTAGGTAATAGTGTCAGAAATACCATATTTTAATATGGGTGAAGACAAACTGGGACCAATGTGTGGTACATTATAGTCAGGGGCAGGTTGGTTGTTTGGGAAGAGACCGTGGTGGAGAAAGAGAAAGGATGAGGGTCATGTATGTGTGTGGAGGGGGTTTGATGTACAAGCATGAGAAAATGGAGAGAAGATATAAAAGGGGCCAATCACATGTAAGCAGCTGATGGTCAGTATGTTTGGCTGACAAAGTCCCCAGCACCTGGTCACTTCAGTCTATCCTGTCTTCTTAATAAATCTTGTTCTTAACTGTTTTTCTATGTAAAGTATTGTGGGTATGTGCTGAAAGGTCTAATTGCCAGCAACTGGAGGGACTACATATGTGCGTTGTAGAAAAATCTAGCACTGGAGAAGTGGCTATGGGTCACAAGGTCTGTAGGCCCATGGCCAGCAACTGGTTTAAGTCTCCCTAGTAAATTGCAGTTCTCTCTGTGTGTATGTACATGGAATGTGCTAGCAGATGTCAATTGGACTCACTGGCAAGTGGGAGGAGACCTGCATCTGGAAAGACTCAAGGTCTGAAGCAATGACTATGTATGAGACACCCAGAGTCTGTTATTAGGTGGATATGGAGTCTGTGCTGATATTTGAGACTGCTGTGGGCTAACCCCAGTAGGCAGCCAAGCCTCATGCAGCTGCTTGCTCACTCCCCTGCAGTGGGATGGGGAAGAGAATTGAAAGAGTAAAAGTGAGAAAACTCATTGGCTGAAATAAAAAAGTTTAATAATGAAAAGAAAATAAGGAATTCATTTACTACTTCTCATTGGCAGGCAAATGTTTAACCATCTCCAGGAAAGCAGGGCTCCATCATAAGTAAGAGTTACGGGAAGACAAATGCAATAACTCTGAATGTTGTCCCCCCTCTTCCTTCCCTGCAGCTTTTCCTGTTGAACATGACATAATGTAAGGAAGAAATTCTTTACAATGAGGGTGGTGAAACACTGGAACAGGTTGCCCAGAGAGGTAGTGGAGGCCCCATCCCTGGAAGCATTCAAGGCCAGGTTGGACGGGGCTGTGAGCAACCTGATCTAGTTAGCGGTGTCCCTGCTCCTGCAGGGCAGTTGGACTAGATGACCTCTAGGGGTCCCTTCCAAGCCAAAACATTCTATGATTCTATGATTCTATTAAACTGTCTTTATCTCAACCCATGAGTTTTCTCACTTTTACCCTTCTGTTTCTCTCCCCCATCCCATTGTGGGGGGACTAAGCGAGCGGCTGTGTGGTGCTTAGTTGCCAACCGGGGTAAAACCATGACAGCTTGCTTACACCAAAGGCCATAGACACCAAATATTTCAGCAAAGGGTGAAATAACATCCTCATAATTAACTAGTTTTAGGAGCTTTGGCATGTTAACTGCACCCGGTATCCCTAAGTAATTTCAGAACAGGAGATCTCCTATACAAATCAGAGTGATGGCATTTATCTTCCCAAGTCACCATTACGCGTGATGGAGCCCTGCTTTCCTAGAGATGGCTGAACACCTGCCTGCCCATGGCAAGTAGGGAATTAATTCCTTGTTTTGATTTTCTTGCACTCATGGCATTTGCTTTACCTATTAAACGGTCTTTAGACTCAACCCATGAGTTTTCTCACTCTTCTGATTCTGTCCATCATCCAGGAGTCTCTGGCGGTACTGTGTGGCCAACATGATGGTTTTATGAAATCACCCCAAACACTGAAATATCACGTAATCAAAACAGAATTTTTCTGTAGAGAGAAAGAGGGGGGAAGAAAACCATGCAAGAAGGCCATGGTAAGTTTCCTTCTTTGCTGGTTTTTCATCTGAACCCATGTAATTACTTCTGCTTCAGAAAGAACCATCCCTTACTGCCAGAGAGCAGGCAGTGTGTGCAGAAGTGCTGCCAGTATGTTCTTCTTGCTGCTGACTAATGGGGACAGGTTGCCGCATTGCACAGAATTTATCTTTAATTTTGTCATGAGTCACTGTAGCCCATACAACTTCAGCTCAACATCATTTTCTACATGTCTCACAAAACACAAGGTATTTAATTAGTCATTCCACCCTTGGGTAATGAATTGAGTGAAGAAAACCAGGCATAGAATGCCTACAAAGTGCATACAGATTTCCTAATTTTCAAGTGGTGGACTTTGCGAGTAAAAGATCAACCTTTTTTATTACACAGCTTATTATAAACATTTTGTATTTTCTTTTTGAGGTGAATTCTATGAAAGGTGCAAAATGATGAAAGTAGGCTAGTAGGAGAATAATTTTCTGATTCAAAAAGAACTACATCAAGATCAGACTTTATAAAAAAGGACTTTCATTAAAACATAGGAACAAAACAACAAAGTTTTTACAGTCATATGGTGTGACAGCTAAAATACTGAAGTAAGTTCATTTTATTCCTCTAAAACCAATTTTGTTTATGCTCAAATCTCTCAACAAAAATCCAGTGGGAAATCCTGTTCTTCTGTTCCTTTCTGAAGGCAACTCCACTCATTTTGTTGGCTTTTCTTCCAAAGCCTGCCTTTCCACTACCTAAGATTCACTCCATCAGGGAATTCAACTAGAAGTGACATTTTGATTTCATTTGTTCAGGATTATAACAAGCAGAGAAACCTCAGCATACTGATAACCAAACTGGTAGGGTCTAGCTACTGGATTCTGCCAGCCTTTTATTCAGTTGAAGTACCTGAAACTTTTTAGTTCAACTGAATGTCCTCACCAGGCTTTTTTCTTTTTTCATTTTCAATAAAGACAGAAAACAGTCCATCATTTTTCCTGTAATATACTTCTCAAATAGCTAAAGTCAATTCCCTGTTTTCTTACTTTATGTTGTCTTCAGTTTTGAGAAGCCCGATACCTTCAATCTTGTAAAGTCTTTCAGCTGACCTAACTGTACATAAGATATGGTAAATATATACTAAAACTAGGTATTTTGAATAGCATAGTAGTTTATCTGTAGTTTTGTATTTTAGTCCTATAGTAATTCATAATAGGTCTCACATATTTTTAAATTTTAGCAAAAACACTTCAATGAATTTGATAAATGTATTTAACTTATATATGGTGCATGATTTTGGGAGATGACTCTCAGTTAGATGCTCCACATAGCACCTGTTACTTTACACAAAAATGTGCCTGTACAATAGTTCTTACTGGGTATTTTGGAAGCTATTCCTGTGTTCACAGAGGTGGACACATGGCAAGTTAGGTTGAGCACAGAGCACAGAGCCAAGGCAAATGACTAAATAATAAGATCCTTTAAAAGAGGATCACCATTTTTATTATTATCCAACATGTAACAAGTAAGTGTCTTTACTTTCCTAGTAATAATGTTTTGGTAATGAATAATCTATACCATTCTTGTTTTCTATGATGTTGTTCTTTAAAACTCTTCTGAGCTAATGTCAGCGCTGTATGTCACTGTTAAGCCAGGATGATAAATATTTTAGTGGGTTTTATGAAGTTCTTGTGAGGATAGACCCCACTGTCCACCAAGTAATGGTCGCATTATGTACATAAAAATAGTGTGTGTGTCTGCATATATAAATATATGCACACCAGATACATAAATGCAAAATGCAAAGCTAGTTTTGGTGTGGCATCAGCTAGTAGTTTTGTACTGCATGCTGGCAGTAACTCTGTTTTCTTGCCATGAATTTAGTAATTGTGTTTTGCATGTACTCTTGTCCCTGGTTGAGAACTTTCAGTAATAAATATATTAAATATACAGACCCTAAACTTATTGTACATTACTGGGATCTTTTTTATCTTGTGAAGTCATCATTTTATTGCTCCTTGGAGACAAGAAGACACACAGCATTTCATTCTCTTTCAGTTTAAAAGCTTCTGCACAGAGATGATCTTACTCTAGTCTCTTTTGCCTTTTCTTCTGCAGCACGGTGACAGAGTGAAGCAGGCTTAATTGCTTACCTGACACCTTTCACAGACAATTTCTTAACATGAGTGAGGAGGGGAGTTGGAGAAAAATCACCTCTGTATGCTTTAGAACAAATCAGTTATTTAAAACAAATTGTCAGCACATGTTCCTTCCAAAATTTTTATTCCACTTTCTTCCTTTAGGGTGCAATTTCATGAACAGTTTAGCCAATTCAAATGTGGTTTGCAAATAATAAATAAAAAAAAATAGTTCCACTCTTTCTTTCCTGCAACATGGGCACACATTCACTTCTTATGCATTAGGTTGTCTTTTTTTTTCAGGGCTATCTACCTAAAGCCCTTTTGACAACCTAACTTTTTTAAGTAAGTAGTTGTTTAATAAGACAGAACTGTACTTGCATATAACCTGTTCCTGTGGAATAAACTCATGTACACTGACTTTTTATTATTCCCTGTCTTTCCGATTTTCATCAGCTTTTTCTTAAACTCTAACATTTAAAATTCCATTGTCATTAAGCCTGGAGCATCCAGCATAATTGCTTATTTTAATCTTCGGAAAAGGCTGATTTCCATGAAAATAGCCTTTAAGACTGTTAGTGACAAAGGAACAGCTTTCTGCTTTTGAAAATTCGTCGAATTTCTGGTGTTTCTCTTTCTAACTTCAGAGCAGCATTTTTTTGCCTACAATAATAAAAATTTTACAGTCATATTATGCAATGCTACCTATACCTTTAATACTATATTGTTTTACTTTTAACTGCTTCCATTTCACTTCAGTCTTCTCTTTTTAATCAGTATCTCAAATCTTTTTTTTTTTTTTTTTTTTTTTTTTTTTTGGTGTTTCTACTGTTTTTCTTCTTACCAAAGAATAACCAAATCAGTCTTGGTCAGTTAGGGGATTTTTGCATTGTCCCTATTTTAAAGGTTCCATTGCTGCTCTATGGCCACATGAAGCTCCCTGTTTTGTCTAATTGCCTCATCAATATTATTTAATAAGATCTTATTTTCTGTCGGCACTCTTGTGATGCTTACAGTGGGCTGTCGCCAGAGTTTTTCAGTTCAAGTATTCTCTTAATGGTGACTGAACAGGAACAGGATTTGAATATCTTTGTTGTCTTCTATGTGTTTCAGATTTTATTGTCTCTTCAAAGCACACTGATACTCTCATTTTCATTTTCCTTTTTTTTTTTTACTTGGCTGAATGGGACCTGCTTTGGTCTTCTTTCTGTATGTTTTCTCGTCTTTCCACCAGTTTTTAAAAATACCTCCCTTGGGAATGCAATTCACTATATGCAATTTCTTTTTTGTTCTTATCCCATTTTGCTTTCTTTCCTAAAATCAGCTCCTGCAACACACAAATTTATTGCTTTTACTTTTCTTAATTTTTACTGAAACTTATAGCTTTTAATTTTCTTGCAGACAGGAGCCCATGAAGAGGGAGACCCTTTGGTTAGCATTCCTCCAGGGAACCGTTGTTCTCGACACAGTTCAGTCTTCTAATGGGATGCTCACTCCGACTCCTTCATGACCTAGTAGAGAAAGAAATCTGCAAAGGAAGCATTACAAACACCCCACTCCAAATCACACCACTGAAATCTTGACTTTTCCTTTCAGGTTGTCTTCTCCTATCAGCCAAGGTCTGCTGAACTCTCTAGCTGACACTCATCTTGGTATCAGAACTGTCAGCTGTGGGCTTTTTATTCATATAGTCTGACAAGCAGCAAACCACTGATATACAGCTGGCTAAACAAAAGTCAGAATATTCTACCCTGTTAACAACTTGAATTCAGATTCTCAGCCACCACTTCCCTTGTGTTCAATACACATTCAAACCTTACAGTACACATTTGCTAGCTGGCTATGGGTCTTATGCACATATTTTGTACATATATATACACAGTAATTATTGTGCTACAGGCACGTGTGTTTGTTCATGTAAATATTCCTGTCTTTGTGTGAAACCATTCCAGATTACACATATTATCAATTATAGTTGCAAGTTTATTCTAGATAGATCGCCAAAGTGTGCCTTCTTTTTGGCCTGGCAGCAATTGATCACAACAACCCCATGTTCAGTCACAACTCCATGCAACGTTACAGGCTTGGGGAAGAGTGGCTGGAAAGCTGCCTGGTGGAAAAGACCTGGGGTACTGGTTGACAGCCGGCTGAATATGAGCCAGCAGTGTGCCCAGGTGGCCAAGAAGGCCAATGGCATCCTGGCCTGTATCAGGAATAGTGTGGCCAGCAAGAGTAGGGAAGTGGTTGTGCCCCTGCACTTGGTGCTGGTGAGGCCGCACCTCGAATACTGTGTTCAGTTTTGGGCCTCTCACTGCAACAAAGATGTTGCATTGCTGGAATACGTCCAGAGGAGAGAAACAAAGCTGGTGAAGGGTCTGGAGCATAAGTCTTAAGAGGAGTGGGTGAGGGAACTGGGGTTGTTTAGTCTGGAGAAGAGGAGGCTGAAGGGAGACCTTATTGCCCTCTACAACTGCCTGAAAGGAGGTGGTAGTGAGGTGGGGGTCGGCCTCTTCTCCCAAGTAACGGGCGATAGGACGAGGGGAACTGGTCTGAAGTTGCACCAGGGCAGCTTTACGTTGGATATTAGGAAAAATTTCTTCACCAAAAGGATTGTTGAGCATTGGAATGGGCTGCCCAGGGAAGTGGTCAAGTCTCCATCCCTGGAGATATTTAAAAGACGGGTAGACGAGGTACTTAGGGACGTGGTTTAGAGGTGGGATGGCAGTGTTAGGTTAACGGTTGGACTTGATGATCTTAAAGGTCTTTTCCAACCTAAATGATTCTATGATTCTGTCAGCATTGCATAGTATTATTCAGGACAAGTACAGTACCTTGGTGCATGTTCCATGTAAGTACCTTACAGTTTTTGTGGTGATTGTCCTGTATATTTCTTTTTGTTATACTGTGTCCAAAACAAGATGTTTATCCAAACTCAGATTTTCCTTATGTATTATGTTGAAGTCTTTACAAATACAATAAAATTTAAGCAACTTAATAAGTTGCAAGACTTAAAACTGAAGGTTTGGGAATTTGTTTTTGTAACTGGGGCATTTGTCATTTGGAGAGATGTAAGGGTGCTTGTGATGAGCACTTAATTTAGCCTTTGCCTGGAGACTTCAATAAATGTCCAAAGGACTGCTGTGATAATTGTTTCTTTTAAAAACCAAAAAGTTCTATAAAGATTACAATGAAACTAAACTTATTTTTGGAATGGAGTACCTTGTCATTGAAAGTTCCTGTTTTCTAAAGAAGGACACATTGAAATATAATGATTTCACAATTTCTTCATAAGCATAAAATTATGGACATTAAAAAATAATTTCCACCAAGACATGATTTGTGTACAATATTCTCATGAAAAATATTGACAGAATTTTTGTAGAAAAATTCCCAATTAAGAAATTCACGATATAGCAAACATAATTTTGAGTGTATTAAGGAGGAGTTAGAATGTAAGACAGGAGAAAAACACTTCTTCAGTTTGGTATGTGCTACTGAAATGACTGATAACTCAGACACTTTGAAAAAATTTTGATTCAAACACTTCTGTCACAAAGGAAAGCATAATTTTCTAAGAATTTTATTTCAGGAAGGATTTTCAGGAAATCTTAATATAGTAAAGAAGATATTTTTAGGTTAGTGGAGGTTAGGTTACTTAGATTAGCTCCAGCAATTTATTTTTTGCATGCATGGGAGATTGTGGTTTATGAGGTGAACTACAATATTGTCAGCTTAAATATTTGATTTATGGATTGGGAATGGAAAGCAGCAATCATAACTCAGACTAGCAATAGGTGGATATTTTATTTATGAGTTGCATTTCTAAATGTATACTGAGTAAAAAAAAAATTTAATAAAGGTATTTTCTAAAGCATATTCGGGACAAACTTTTCTTTTTGGTAATGTGACTGGCAAGCAGAAAATTTATGATTTAAAATACTTTTTCTCAGGAATTTCTTAAAGATAAAATGATTCATACTCTGAAAAGAAGAATCATTGGTTTTAATAGGTCTAAATTTAGCTAATATTTTGGAAGACAACAGAAGAATACTCTTCTTTGTCAGTGAAATACAATGAAAGAATGTATAACAATATAAAGTATAGGACAGGAAAAATATAGTGTATGGAAAGGGAGCTTCTTTTTATTTTTAATGATTAGTCAGTGTGGGGGGAGATCCACAGTAGAACTGACTTCTCTGTTAAAAAATTCTGTATTCTCTGTTTCCAAGCCTCCTCTCTATGTCTATTTTTGTTCACAATGCCATTGCACAACAATGATACCCTTGGGACCGGCTGCCACCTGTGTCTTGTTTCTGACTCTCCACAGCTTTTCTAAAATATGTTCTTTTTTTTCTCTTGCAAAGGTAAAATCATATTTTTTTGTCTTCACTCCATCAAAACAACAGACATGATTTTTCAGCCTAAGAAAAGGATATTCAATCAAATTCTCTCAATAGGAAGAAAAAATTTGTCACTTCACCTCTGTTTGCCTGCTAAGGTGTTCATACTTGCTACCATTAACCCATAGTCATTCAGAAGCAGAATAAGATTCAAGTATGGAGAATTATTTCTATTTCTTTTCCTGGGTAGGTCATTCTTTTGAAGCCACACCTGAAGTTACGTAAGTGTGGCTGACACCTTTTAGATTCATATTCTGCCTTAATCTACATTACTGTGAAATGCAGAAAGATCTCTTCAGAAACTGACTGTGCAGCACAAACACAGCTTCTTCAACAAGATTAGGGCAAACCTGAATAAGACAAGATGGACTGAAAGATGCTGGCTTAAAGGGAGTTCATGAATTAAGTTATTTATCTAGTGGAGAAAAATAGAGAAGTCTGCTTTCATTTTCTTCTTTTTCTAGTATCAGATCAATAAGGAACATAGTGCATTCAACTTCATGCAAATAAAATCTCAGGTGGTATAAATTTCTGCAGCTCCCTCGACTGTGAGTCTTTGCAGTAGCACTCTTTCTCTTAGGTTCTTTTCAACCATTTCAAAATGTTAGTAGCCACTGGGAAGTTCCTGGTCTCAGAACAGAAGCGGGGCCAATGGGAATGATTCTGGATTATGTACATATAACTAAGGAAAGTCACTGTGAAATTCTGGAGTATTGTGCTGATCTGCTTTATCCTGGTTCTGATGGATGTGGGGTATCCTCCTCCAGGGTCTGACATAGGAACCCAACAGCTTGGTCTCTGCAAATGTTCACAAGGGCAGGTTGAGAGCTTGTAGAAGAGCAAATTGCACTTCCCCTGAACTATGAGGAAAGCTGGATCAACCCTGTTTTCCCTAATCCAGATGAGTGCTCCAGCCATGTATCTAACTAGAGTGACACGAGAGTGGACATGTGTCAGGCTGCTTGGCCAAGTCCTGATTTTCAAAGAAGAGAAACTCTGATCTTTAGTTTCTACCAGCAGTCCCTTTAGACGGTTCCCTGTTAAGATCCTAATTCCTGCCTCTGTAAGATGGTGTAAGTCACTTTCTGAAGTTGCCTACTATCTTCATTTGCCTCAGAGGACAGCTACACATTGTTGAAGTTACCAATCTATTGAAGATTGCCAAACTTCTGTGCATTTCTGGTTTTGTTTCCTGGAACATCATGACCTCTCTTGAGAAGCTAATTTAGCACCTGAGAGGCTGGGTTTTTTTTTAGTTATTTCTTTCTAACCAGAAAGGCTCTGCATGCTACAAGTCATTATGCCTTCAAGACAAAGATTGTCTTATAATAGCACCAAATGTTTTAATATTAAGCTTTGTCTTGTCCTTGTTTAGAGTTGAGGAAAGTACTCAGCTATTTTTCCAAAGAACAAAAGAGGAAAGAAAAATGGGTGGACTAAAATAATTAACACTAGCTCAAAACATTTGAATATGATAGAGCTGGTAGAAGACACATTTGACAAAAATAGGTACTTACATGCTGATTTATTCAGACTTAAATGAAGAACTGTCCATCAGATTGGCACTTCTTTGTGTAGTAAAATAAAAAAATAACATGATGAAAGGAAATTAAAGTGAAATTAGTTTGATAATAGACACAGAAATCATTTGCTTGTCTTACAAAAAAAAAAAAAGGCAACATAAAAGTTTAGAGAAAGAGTGAATACTACTAGTCTGCTTTGACAACCACTTTTTTAAAAAGTAACCTGATTCTTCATTTTGTGATATGTCATATACTTATTTACTCCTGGGCTACTTGACAAAGAAATGACAGCAAGGTATTAAAGTAATCTAGGAGTTTAAAAGCTACTCAGAACAGGAAATCAGAGCAGTATTGTCAAATTTAGCTATGAAAAACCCATGAACATATAATCAAAAACTTATTTTTGTTCATCTTTTGGCATTTAGAGCTTTTATTTCTTCATAACCATGAAGACACATGTTGGTATGGAGATATTATTTACCTAAGATTTTCTGTCTCAGAGAAATAGCAATCTCAGTGCTTCTTAGTTCATTCGGAAAAAAGGCAAGCCTGTGGCACTTAGGAGTCAAACTGCAAAAAGTTGTAGCTTCCGTTAAATTCGACATTTCAATGGTCAAAAATGAATTTTAGCTCAAATCAGCTAAAACACAGGAAAGATTTCCAAATCACATAGTAACCCTAAGCAGATTACCTGTTCACTGCTGCTGCCTGGACATCCTCTCCTACAGACACCAAAGCTACACCATCCTCTGATCTGATAGACACTTGTTCTAGAGTTTGGGAATTTTTTTCCCACTTGTTGGTGTTATGATTTAACCCCAGCTGGCAACTAAGCACCATGCAGCCACTCACTCACTCCCCCTACAATGGGATGGGGGAGAGAAACAAAAGGGTAAAAGTGAGAGAACTCATGGGTTGAGATAAAGACAGTTCAATAGGTAAAGCAAAAGCTATGAGTGCAAGCAAAGCAAAACAAGGAATTCATTCCCTACTTCCTGTCAGCAGGCAGGTGTTCAGCCATCTTTAGGAAAGCAGGGCTCCATCATGCACAACAGTGACTTGGGAAGACAAATGCCATCACTCTGAACATCCCCTCTTTCTTCTTCTTCCCCCAGCTTATATACTGAGCATGACGTCATATGGCGTGGGATATCCCTTTGGTCAGTTGGGGTCAGCTGTCCTAGCTCTGTCCCCTCCCAACTTCTTGTGCACCCTCAGCCTCCTCGCTGGTGGGGTGGGGTGAGAAATAGAAAAGGCCTTGGCTCTGTGTAAGTGCTGCTCAGCAGTAACTAAAACATCCCTGTGTTATCAACAGTGTTTTCAGCACAAATCCAAACCACAACACAATATGAGCTTCTAGAAAGAAAACTCTATCCCAGCCAAAACCAGGTTCGGGTTTTTTTGCCCCACCATCACAATTTTCCTCTTTCTTTAAGGACATGAACATAGGTTCAAATCTGTAGCCATCATATCAGTCATTTTAAATCCAGTACTCCCCATTCAGCATGAGGAGAATGTGGGATTTCCACAGCAGAGTTGAACAGAACAAAGACCTGGTAAACCAAAAGATGGCACCGAGTTGTTTTATTGTTTCTGTGTTTAGTGCTTTGCTGTGTATGAGAGATCAGAGCTCCAGGGTAACTTCAGGCACTTGCACTTAGGGCCAGCAGTTTTACTCTAGCAGTTGAACTGATCTCCTGACTGTCACTGACTGGTTCCAGTCTACTGATCTTTCCACTTTTTTTTTTTTTTCTATTGAGCTGATTTACAAGGCAAAACAGCTTTGTGCTGTCAGTTTGTTTGTTCCTCTTTCCCATTTTCACTGGAATTTGCCTATTCACTGAGCATTAAAAAAGCACTTGGAGATACAAGGCAGCAAAATTAATTTATATAGCTTTTCCTGAGAAAAACCCATACATATCAATAGCTTTTTTACCTAAAACTTGGACTAATGGTGTTCTCAAGGATAAAGGAATAACTGAAATAACTAGGCTTACTCAGCTAAGTACAGGGATGTCTAATGAGTCATCCAATCTCTACCTCCAGGCTGCATTTTTTTAACATAGCACTGTGACACTTTGTTCCTCTTAAGCACTCAAAGCAGTGCAGTCTCTGTTGTTTAAAGGGAAAGCAGTCCAAAAGCTTGTTGATTGGTGCACATCAGCCATCAATAGCCTTTCAGCCTACATGGTTTAGCATTGCAGTTTGCTGTGTTTAAATGTCATCTGCATTCTGTAATTGAATGAATGCCTGCACACACACAAAAAGAGGGCAAAATGAGTATATACGCCAAGAGCTTCTGTTATTGTGGGTTTTTTTCCCCTGTATGTGAAAGGGACCTCTGAGGACCCATCATGTAGGTGATAACTTTGCACTTACAAAACATTTAACTGCAGTCTCCCAATAACATATTTATAATTTCCTTCCTTCCAAAATATCAGAAAAAGTACTTCCTATGATTTCTCTGGAGCAAAGCAGTTTTTAATAATGCTGATTGTATCCAACATTCTAACAGCAGCTAATTTCCCTCAACAGTCTATACATGTGTATATAGAGTCACATACAAATCAAGATAATTATTTTCTTGCAATTTATCACAGAAATAAGTTGAAAAAGAAAATAGTGGAGAAAAAAGCCAATAGATTTTGACAAGCTCTGCCATCTGGTCTATTTTAAAATGAATATAATTATCTGGAAAATGTGTGTCTATAAGCAAAATGTATGCATATATGAATAGATGCATTCAGAACTGAAGTCTACTTATAAGCAACTGTGGACAGTGCATATTAATTATTCAGTTTTACATGTGGAAGTCTACAAAATGATAGCAAAAGCAACAACAACCAGAAGAGCTCTCTTCTATTTCTTACTATTTTGTTCTCACTTTTTTAAATCAATGGACTATTTTCTTAATATCATGGGGCATAGATTTTAAATGGGAACAGGTGAAGAACCTGGGGAATTAGTATTTAAGCAAAAGGTAACACTGGCAACAGAACCGATGAGTGTAAACTGGGCAGATATTAATTCAGCAGAGGATACTTATCCTAGAGAAGAGTAAGCTTCTGGAACAGTTTTATAAAAAGAGCAGTGGAGACAAAAATATAACTTTTCTTAAACTGAAGCTTGATGCATTTATGGGAAGGATCATATGACAGTTTCCTTTTATAGCAAGAGTTTTGAGCTGATGACTTAGCAAATCTCTTCCACTCTTCTGTTGTTTGTCATGATATTTTTATGCTGTCATTTTCAACACTTTACAGTTTACCATCTGAGGCACTTCATAAATCTGCCTTTACAGCATCTGAATTGATTTTTGCCACTCTAGCAAAGTAAGCCTGATAATCCAGAATTTATGTCACAACAAACCTTTGAAAAATGTATTGTAAATGTTAGCTTTACTAGTTTTCTTTCTTTTTAAAAATTAAAAACAGGCTGCTAATCACTTATTTTTAGTGTATTATATGTCTGCATCAATTACACTCAACTGTGTCCGTAGCCCTGGGAATTAATCTGACAGTCAGATTACACTTTACAACCATTTCCTAGGTAACTAGGAGAGCCATGCAATGCAGCCATTAGAAACTTTTTCTTTTCCCTCATGACTTCTCTTTTATTTTGCAGCTCTTCCATACACACTAAAATATCCATGCAACATTGTCATTACTTTTTCTAATGGTAGACAGATGTGAAATTCATTAATGAGCTGTGGGAGAGCAAAAGAACAAGGGAGGCTGAAACGTTTCTATTAGGAACCATGAAAGGTGAAAGGGATAGAGACCAAGCTGGGGGAAAAGGCAGCAGCTATGAAAAACAATCAATCAGTCAAAACTTGAGTGCTTGTTTGAATTCACTTTGACTTGCAGGAGAAAGAACTGGTAGAAAAAGCTGTTGTCTTATTTATTTAATGTTAGTATGTTCAAATGTTGCCTTACATGGAGAGCTGGGCTCCTGAAAAGAAAACATTTTTAATTTAGATATGTCAAAACAGGCCGGTCAGAAACTTATCATAAGACAAAAGGCAAGAACTATAGTGGCAAGAATACAGAGTGAGTCCTAGCACATTTTGTTGATTTACTGTGTTTTTTCTCTTGAAAACTTTGTGTGTTTATTCATGTATTCTATTGATTTATTTCTTTTTGGAAACATGGAAAAGATTGGACTTGGTTATTATTTGGAAAACACCATTGATGTTCAGGGCAGTTGACAGCTTAGGTCAACCCCAGTGGTATCTATTTACAATTCATGTGATTTTGGTTATTATAATTCTCATGAGTCATCAAATTATTTGATTCAATAAATCATAGGTTTAAAAGTTTACTATCATTTGTTCTGGTTTGTTTGTTTGTTTTATCAGAGCAGTCTTTCCGTTTCCAAATGGCATTCACTTACCTATTGCCTTCACTTTATTTTCTGAGTTTTCATGCTATGCATGGGTAGTATTTTCATTTCATTGTGTGTGTGACTTTCATTTTCTGTGATTTGTTAGTGTGTCACTTGTCTATTCAGATTTGGCTGCAGTGAATTTTTCTTAAGAGTTTCTTCTTTGGTGTCAATATCACGTGTGCAATTTATTTTAGGAATCTTTTCTACTTTTGATATTCATTTACTACTTCTCTTGAAAGTTTTCTGCTAGAATACTCTCTGTCTTCTGAAAGGATGTGTTCAGCAGAAAGTAGAAAAAGAGAGGAGGAATTTTGAGAAAGCATCAGAATTTGTTTTCCCAGGCAGATAGAATGATTTGTATATCAAATTTTACAAATACAGAAAAACAAAGGGTATTATTATAGGGAAACAGATATAAAATAGCTTCAACTACAGGTATATGTAACAATACTTGAGTATGTACATATACACTTCCAAAAATACATACTTACATACACATATATTTGCATTGTTTCCAGGTGCAATCACTATTGATGCTGTAAACATCAATGTCCGTTACACACATCTTCCTTTTCTGGCTTCCACACAAAGTATAAAAATTTTTGTCTCTTTTTACCTCTGAAGAGCACTTTTTTCCTGTGAAAAAAAGTAATAATTCCACTACTCTGTAAATGCTTCGTCTTTCAGTTTTCTTTCTCTACTTGAAGTATGCTGTTGGGATGACCAGTAATTTTCCAGACCTCCAACAGTAAGAGAACAGAGGGATGGCCTACTTTCTAGAGGGACAGACGGAAGAGGGTGATTGTAGCTTCACTATTTTGCCAAGCTGGAGCAATTTCAGGGCACAGGAGTTGGTGATATATGGGACAGCAGCAGGGCATCCATTGTTCAAGTTGGTATCCTACTGTTTGGTAGTGAAGAAGCCCAGAGGTTAGAAGAAATTTCTGTGTATCTACTAGGCAAGAGGCTTTTTTGTGTTCTGGAGTTGGCTATTACAGCTATTTGGCCTGGCAGCTTTTTACTGCTGGCAACAATACGTTGCAGATGTTCACGTTGGATGTTAACACTGATGATCATGGTCCGTTTTCCTTCTGTACATGTGCTGAAACTCCAAGTAAATTATAGAAAAATAACACATATTTTGTTTAAACGGCAGTTTAAATACACTTATTCTTATTATTTATTTTTTATTTATGGTAAAATATACAAACAAAATACGTCTTGTAGGACTATGAAGATCTTCCCTGGGCTCCCATACAGATACAGAAGCATCACATTTTATCTTCTCTTTGTCCTATTTAGAGAATGGTGATGGGTTCTTGGCTTGAGATCCCTCACCATCATCCAGGTGGCAGTGCTGCACCATATTTAGCAGTTCCATAAAGTCTGCAGACTCATGTTTACAAACTTCAAGAAAATGTCAGAATACAACACCATTAATGCACAACATTTGAATAGGCGGCGGCCAAAATTCCAGTCCTTCTTCACTAGGTACATGATGACGGGAGGCTTTCACTGTTACTTGTCTTAGTGTCAACAGCAATGAATTCACATGAGATGTGGGAGAAGAACGTGCCAAGCAAGATAACAGCTTCCTACCTCACACAAGCCAATAATAGTTTGGTGGAGAAAACAGTTCGTTTTGTGCTGCTTCACTATTCAGGAAATGGTTCCAATGAAAATCTCTATCTATTGTTTCTTACCCTTTCCTATTAGTTAGTGGCTGTGGGAAACACTCAATCTTCTTTCTCCTTTTTATGCCTTAACATTCAATTAAGAATCAAAGGCACTTCAAAGTGTGCTTAAAATCTCAGAATTATTTCTGGTATTTTGTAACTTTAGATTCAGAGTTCAAATTTATTCTGCAGTCATTTTTTCCTCATTGAAGATGGGGTATCCTTGTAGTTATTTTTCAACATTTTTTGTGCTGCTGGATATAACAAAATAAGCTTTCCCATCAGATCTGTTTGCTTTTCCCCAAAATACACTCAGCTAACAAATGGCAGTGATCTGGTTTTACTGAAAGATCATTTATACTACAGTTTTATCAAAGAATCAAGAGGGCAATTCCACCTCCTAGGTCAGATTGTGTGCTCTGGACATGCCTTTTAACACATGCCAAAATGAAACCTGGTAACTTAGTATCCTTTCTAGTGTCTTGCTTTCTTCTGGAAAATACTCTGGTCTGCAGAGTGGTGATCTGCATGACAATATGTTCACCTTGCCACAAGAAACAGCTGTCAGGATTGAATCTCCATTGCCAAGTCCACCCAGCTGTCAGGTTATAGACAGGAAATGAGTCTGAGAGAGATGTAAAATGAAAGCTTCCTATCATTTTCGGTAAGCAGAAGAGAAGAAAATGCAACTAGGTAGAGAGAGCTATGAAAAGACTGTCTTCCTACACAGCACTCACATTTCTTCTTAGGGAATTGTTTTTATGGAAGAACTTGGGGAACAAAGTGAAAAGGAGATGTGTTCATCAGAATCAGTCTCTTACACAAAGCATGATTATCATATAATCAGAATGGTTTGAGTTGGAAGGAACATTTAAAAATAATCTAGTCTACTCTCCCTTCCATGAGCATGAACAGCTTTCACTAGATCAGGTTGCTCAAAGCCCCATCGAACCTGACCTAGAACATTTCCACGATGGGGCATCCACAAATTCTCTGGGCAACCTGTTTCAGTGTATCACCACCCGTATCATAAAAAAATTCTTCCTGATATTCAATCTAAACCTACCTTCTTTTAGGTTAAAACCATCCCTTCTTGCCCTGCTATTACAGGCCTTGGTAAAAAGTCTGTCCCCATCTTTCTTATAAGCCCCCTTTAAGTATTGAAAGTCAGCAATAAGGTCTCCCTGGAGCATTCTCTTCTCCAGACTAAGCAACACCAACTATCTTAGCCTTTCTTCATAGGTGTTCCAGACTCTGATAATTTTTGTGTCCCAATTCTGGACTCACTCTACCAGGTCCATATCTCTCTTGTGCTGTGTGCCCCAGAGCTGGATGCAGTACTCCAGGTGGGGTCTCACAAGAGCACTGTAGAGGGGGCAAAACACCGCCCCCAACCTGCTGGCTAGGTTTGATTGATGAGACAAATCTAACTATTGCTGTTTTCTGAATTCCCAGCTATAATGAGACAAATACACTGAAAAATTTGGGAAGGGGGTATTCAAGAAGATATTCTCTTGGGGAATAGGAAGAAGGAGAGAAGTACAAGCCTTGTATGGAATTTCTGTCAGTTCAGCAATGTCTTTCTTATCAGATCCTTGCAGGATGGACAGATGCTCTGTTATTAACTGAAGTGCATGAGTTTCCAGTTTTGAATATAGAATCGTCTAGGTTGGAAAAGACCTTTAAGACCAGCAAGTCCAACCGTTAACCTAACACTGCCATCCCACCTCTAAACCATGTCCCTAAGTACCTCATCTACCCGTCTTTTAAATACCTCCAGGGATGGGGACTCGACCACCTCCCTGGGCAGCCCATTCCAGAGCCTGACAACCCTTTCG
>NW_009259975.1:2063017-2063424 GCF_000687185.1 Egretta garzetta
TTCAGATCCCTTCCCCTCCTCCTATCATCCATTACCAGGGAGAAGAGGCCGACCCCCACCTCACTACCACCTCCTTTCAGGTAGTTGTAGAGGGCAATAAAGTCTTCCCTCAGCCTCCTCTTCTCCAGACTAAACAACCCTAGTTCCCTCAGCCGCTCCTCGTATGACTTGTGTTCCAGACCCCTCTTGTAGTGAGGGGCCCAAAATTGAACACAGTAGTCGAGGTGCAGCCTCACCAGCACCAAGTACAGGGGCACGATGACTTCCCTACTCCTGCTGGTCACACTATTCCTGATACAGGCCAGGATGCCATTGGCCTTCTTGGCCACCTGGGCACACTGCTGGCTCATATTCAGCCGGCTGTCAACCAGTACCCCCAGGTCCTTTTCTGCCAGGCAGCTTTCCAG
>NW_009259975.1:2064042-2103557 GCF_000687185.1 Egretta garzetta
GAGCGTGGCTTGGCAACCTCCTCTGCCAGCTCCTTCAGCACTCTTGAGTGGATCCCATCCGGCCCCATAGACTTGTGAATGTCCAGGTGGCATAGCAGGTCAAAAACTGCTTCCTCCTGGATTATGGGGGGTTTATTCCACTCACCGTCCCCGTCTTCCAGCTCAGGGGGCTGGGTACCCTGGGGATAACTTGTTGGGCCATTAAAGACAGAGGCAAAGAAGGCGTTAAGTATCTCAGCCTTTTCCTCATCCTTAGTGGCAATGTTCCCCCTTGCATCCACTAGAGGATGGAGGTTCTCCTTGGCTCTCTTTTTGCTGTTAACGTATTTATAAAAACTTTTCTTATTATCTCTTACAACAGTGGCCAGGTTGAGTTCTATTTGGGCTTTTGCCATTCTAATTTCCTCTCTGCATGACCTGACAAGATCCCTGTACTCTTCTTGGGTTTCCTGCCCCTTCTTCCAGAGCTGGTAAGCTCTCCTTTTTTTCCTGAGTCTAAGTAAAAGACCTCTGTTCAACCAGGCCAGTTGTCTTCCCCGCCGATTTGTCTTATGGGACATGGGGACTATAAGACTAACTCAGTACTCTCACCTCTTCGGTGTGCAAGCAGTGCAACACTGCTGGTCATGTCAATGTTATACACTGTATTTCTGTGCTGACTTCACATTCCTCACAGTCCAAATTCTGCAGTGTTTTGGGACTAATATTTTTATCCCATCTGCTATGCTTCATTCCTGTTAAAACCAAACCTGAGAGGATACCATTGTTATGATATTAGCCTGTTTCTAAAGAGATGAGACCTCAACAATATTTTTCGTGGTGAGTATAATGATTCACATACCTTTTCATATAGTGAAGCTGGCAGCTGCTGGGCTTTGTTACCACACACATTTTTTGGCTTATTCCTTCATGTTAGGTTATGGATGTCATGAAATGATTTTCAGGAACTTCTAAAATCATTTGGCTGATATTTAGTTTTGACATTAAAAGTGATCCTATTGACCACCAGAGTATCTATGGCTGGCTTTGCAGTCTCCGTTTCTTGCATGAGCCAGTCTTTTCTGTCAAAGAACTGAGGAGACATAAGGCTTAATTTAAAGCCTATGAATAATTTCTTTCATGGGCTTTGAAGAATATCATAAATCTCCTGCAGAGAAATTTCAAAATTCTTATTTACTCTTTCAATTCATAAGGTTTTAAAGCTGAATATCCCTTTAATAGACCAGTGAAATATTAATCCACACAGTAGGGAATATTTCTTCTTTGTACCACTGTTCTCTGTGATATATTACCTGACTGTAAAGCCAACACAACCATCTACTGCCATCAGTATTAAAATCTGAATAGTTTCTTTCCATTATGAAATTTAGTTTGTTTCTTACTTGATTCCTTATTTTCAATTTACTTCTTTAACATAGTGATTGTGGGACCAAAAACATCATTCAAATAACTTGAAAAAAAAAAAAAAAGACCACCAGATACAACACCACAATCAACTAATTACTGGAATTTGAAATCTCTGGGATCATAAAGAGGTGGTACAAAAAATAACTTCTAAAGAAGCAATATTTTTGAAACCACGCTTTGCCCAGCTATCACCAACTCCAACTACATATTGAAAAACTAGCACATTCATGAATTCAGGCCCGACTGTATTAAGAAGTGTAGCCAGTTTTCTTGAGCAAGACTTTCAGTGAAAACAAAGGCAGATGTGAAGAAAACTTCAGTGAAGATTTCTTCAGGATTTTATTCTGGGCTGCAGAAATTGGATGAAAGTTTAGTATGTTCAGTAGTGACATTACAGTTTATATTACTGCCAGTTGGAGAGCCAATGTTTTTAATTTTGGATTGTTTATATTTGGCTTGAATAAGCATTTAAAAGTTACAGGTAAATATCATGAAACATCCAAATAGAATACAGAAAAAATGAAATGTGGCAATATTAGAATGATTTGACATGATGAGATAGCAATACAAGCTGATTGTGTGATATTATGTTGGAGAGTTATTTCCCTGTTATTAAAAAGAAAAAAACAAAAAGGAACTAACTCTGACCATATGTTAGACATATGTTAGCAACATGGAAGTGCATTTCATGATTGCATTTTACATATGATAGGCTAACTACTAAGACATCTTTTTTATCACAATGAACATGAAAAAAGATATTCAACAATCTGAAGATCATGTCATATTTCAGGTAAGCGTGTTTTCATACCTCATGGTCTCTGAGTGTGCCTCTGACTAGTGTTGACAAATTATTAACTACCAAACTCACATTGGAGATGTTTATATACACACAGATGAAAAAAAAATAATTATCTGAAAATTTTCTACCTACCAGAAAAGGAGCACATCTAAGACTTGCTAAGGACAATAAGCAATGGTTTTGATCCCTTTCAATCCTAGGTCATCAAGTCTGCTGTTTGGTTGGTTTTTTGATTTCTTTAAAGCATTTAAGTGTTATTTTCTGCTTTGTTTACAAAACTGAAATGATTTCAACAGTCCAATTGACTCAATTAGTTACCACAGGATAGCCTAGAACACAGATTATGCCATCTGCTTGTCTGTAACTTGTGCAGATTGCTAGCCAGTAGTGTTATTCTCATAATTCATCTCCCAAATCAAAGCAGATCAAGTTACATGCATTTATCATAGGTCTAAAGATCATGCCCAAGTATCACTGTAAATCTATCACCTCAGGGTGGCTCATTTTTTCCACCATATCCATGTGTTGCCAAATCCCATTTATAAATATGACTTTCACCTTGCAATCACATAGCAGTATTATGAATAATGACCATTTATTTAAAATTTTCTTTCAATATTAAAAAATTAAGATTCATAACATTTGATGAACTTCTAATTCTTTTTTTTTGTTGAAGCTGCATTTCTTCTTTATTATGTTTTGAGGCAAGGCAAGATCTTAAAAAATCCAGTGTTCTGAACAGAAGATAGCAAACACATTGAAGCAAACCATAATATTGGAAGTATTTTACAGCATATTACACCACTCGTTTCTCTTCCAGTCAACATATCCTGAATCTCCCACCCCTAAGAAAATCCCCAAAGCAGAATATTCCTTCTACTGGGAGTAAAGTGCCAGAAATCCCACTAAATGTACTAAGGGTCTTGAGATAAACAGGTAAATAAGACCATCTTGAGAGAGAGGAAGCTGCTTATTGTAACTATGATGACACTTACAGGAATCGTTTACTAGTAGACTGGGTTTGTAATGGAAGTAAACCTATATGGAAGATGTCTTGTGAATTAAATTGAAGACACAAGGTCAAATTCCTGTTGGTAAAAGAGTTGCTGCTGTGAGACTTTAAGGAGTGATACTTTATGAATAGTCTTTTGTAATGGATTTCTTTTTGTTTCTCAGTATTAACCTTGTGCCCACAAAAAGGAGATAGTGTAGCCTGAAGAAGAAATTTAGCTGAGATAAATTCTAGAGTGATTTGGGATTAACAATTTTCTCCTGTGTGTAATGCTTCATTCCTGTTAAATTTGTGCTCTGCTGCTTTAGGTATCTGCAAGCTTCTTATAAAGCTATTATTTCTTCACTGTTGATGATCAGACTTTGCCCAGAGCATCTTGAACAGTAACCTAGAAAAAAAAATCAAAATAAAAACTCAGCAAATCACCATTCCCCCATTATGTTGTACCTACTTTAAATACACTCCAGAAAGTGTAGACTTTGTGTCTGAAAATTCTGTAAACAAGAAGTGATTGATACCATGTGCCTAAACACTACTGTGAATTTTACTCAGCCCTGTTAATACGGTGTTGAAATAAATAAGTTACTCCCATAGAAGAAAATAATCTTCAAAAGAAACATTAAGAAAGAGCCAAAGTGATTTTTGTTGTATTTTGAATACGCATATTTAAAAAAAAAAAAAAAAAGAAAGGCTAAAGAATAGTACCTGGAAAGGATTGGAACTGGGCCCTAAGAGCTCAGTTCTCAGCTCCAATGTGAAGAAGTGTGCAAGGTGCATTTATACAATAAGATGCAGCCACAGAAAGAGATACGCAAGTGCAAACCAGAGTGGTATCAGCCTGAGCTTATTATGCTCCAACTAGTGGTTCCATGGAGAAGCAGGGATAAAAAGCCTGAGTTCATCTTTACATTGGCAAGGTTCTGTTGTTTTCACAACCTGAAGAAAGAACTCTTCAGTCATCTGTGCCATCATACTCTGGACAACCTGATCATCAAGAGACACCTGTCCTTGGCATCTCTCCACCATTTACGTGCACATGTACTTCTCTGTTACTAAGGCAAGAGAAGACAGGATGGGGAAGCAATAAATAGCCTCCCCAGACTGACAGCAGCTTCAGGGAAGAAGCACAAACTAGTGTGTTGTTGCAAGTAGTAATAAATTTAAATAAAAATAAAGAAGAATAATTTAAAAAATAATTTTAATGAGAAATTCTTACACTGTGGATATTTTCTACTAAGGTAATGATTTTAGAAGTTTCTTAAAAGTACTGTTGAAAATTCTGGTATTTAATAAGCTGTTTGTCACCAAAAGTGTGTTCCAATAAATGAGATATTGGTATCTATTTTGAGAATAATTTTGATAAAATGGAAAAAAATAGAAATATTTCCAGTGCTTCAAAAGGAAAATAACAAAGTTTTTCTGAAATTTTCCACTTGCAGAAAAGACAATGAAATTTTTTGAAGCTAGGATAGACATCCAGTAAGGTTAACTCATCTTTTATGAGATTACCAAAATAGATATATTTTCTGATATTATTAATATTAAAAGCAATAGAAATCACATGAAATCAAATTGACTGGATAAGCAAGATCATATTTTTCAACATTTTTTGCCAGACTTCATTGCCCAGTTAATGTCACAGAGTTCTCTGAACAGTTTAAACCTACTAAAATCTTAGGATCTTAGGTATGGATTCCTTTACATTCTTATGAATCCTCCAAACGTCATGTTCTTTGCAGTATGGTGAGTCAGGCTGTGCCATTCGTATAGGGATTAAAGCTCCGTTTGTGGTAGATATTTTAATGAGCAACCAAATCGTGTTTTGACAGGTGAGTTAAGCATTGTGTCCCCTGCTCTCATTGCCCATGGGAGATCAAGGAGTCCTTCTGAGATTGCAGGTTCAGGGAATGCCTCAGCCCCATCCCAGCTCCATCTTGAGGAAGGTGTCCGAATATATGCCAGGACATTTGCTGTCACTCTCAGCATGTCTAAGTTTCTACAAAGAAGAAACCAGTTGGTCCATAATCTGGACATTTAAGTGCCCTGGTCAAAAAGTTCACCTATATGCCATTTATATGAAATCATGGAAAAATCACTGTGTTATGCTCCTTAAGAGAAATTTTGTAAGACAAATAATAGTACTTCCCTAAATTCATTTTCAAAATCTGATAGAACTAAATTTAGTTAAAGTTAACACAAAAGCTTTTGAAATTTATTCTAATAGCCCTTTCCCATCACTAATTCACTGCAAAGTCTAATATTGTTTCATGTTTCCTTCTGACCAAACTATTAAGTAACTTCTTAAAATTAATTTCTGTTATTTTGGAAAATGATGTAAGCTATAGAAACTTGTAAAAATCCCCCAAAATAATGATGAATTTTTAACTAGTTAGAAATTCAGATATTTTTGTTGATTTTTTTGAATAAAAAAAGTCTCGGTTACAGATTTTTCAGTACGAAATCTTTTCAGTAGTATCCATTTGTTGCCTTTCTATCTCACTATTCTTTCTGCACCCTGACTATCCTATTGACACTAAGCTGTTATTCTCTAATTCTCTCAGGTCCAAAATAAAATATGTTTAGTTAAATACTGTACTGTGAGAAAAAAATGAGGAAATTTTTGGGTTTTATCACTGGTTTCACCAACATTTGGATCAAAAATGCTTTCTCTCACTATTACCAGCTCCATATTTCTATGTCTTCTGTGGAATCATATATGACAGGAGAAAAATACATTTAACATGATAGTTGGTCCTGTAAATTCAGCTAGGTTGTAGCAACTGTGAAAGCTTATCTATGACATAAGCTACTATATTAAAACAGTCCAGGCAGAAACTAATCTATACTTAGAGAATTTGGCAAAACCACATTGCTTTTTTAAATGTTGTGCTCTCTTCATCTGGGAAAATGAAAAGGAGCGATCTGCCAGCAAGATTTATTTTATTACAGTTTTAAATAATTCCCAGTCTACTTCAACTTTGCTGTCAACATTGGGAGTTTTAGTTTATCATGAATAAAGCTCGATCATTAAAGTTGGAGCTTGTCTCTGATGGCATTTCTTTTCCTGACTGTAGTTGTCATCCATGTTAGAAATAATTACTGTGCAACCAAGTATTTGATGTTCAAAAAATAGACCTTGTGCTTTCAGAATGCATGGGAAGGATTATTTACAGGTGCCATCTTTAAACTTATGAAAAAATAGGCCATATTTATGTCCCTTTCTTCATACTGAAATCAATCAGATGCTTATAACAGTGAAGCATAGTTAGTATAATATTATTGGACTCTGGACCTTTATAACAGAATCTGACCGTATGTTTTATGACAGCTTTTTCACGAAGTGCAGTGTCTCTGCAAATCATCTGAAAAAAATTTGGAGTTCTCTCAAATTAATCTACCATTTGATTTATTACAAGATAATTTAGTGCATGTCTGCTCTAGCAGAGCAATTGGCTCCATAATAGCTATTTTCAGAACTGAAAATTAAGGGAAATGCAATGAAACTCTGATGTGCAGAGTTTATTGGCCTGGACACAGAATCCCATAAGCTGTATTCTTTCCCAATGTGATCTGGCACATTCCCCAGTGCTGCACTGTGTTACAAGCATTTACAAAATCACGTCAGCTGTAGCTTGGATAGTTCTGCATCACTGTTCAATATGAAAATCACTTGACTGAATTATATGTAGACTCTTTATAAGTCTTCATTATGAATATAAAATATCCAACTGTTTTTGAGGTAAGATAATGTGTTGAAGGACGATTTTCCAGAGCAGGAATTTCTCTAAAAATGAGAAGAGAACCAGAAGATGATATCATGAAGGCCAAAGGGAGGGCAAGAAGTTGAGACAAAGTTTTATTCCTTTGATATTATTTGTGGCTGTGATCATTTATATGAGTAAGGTTTGGTAGTATATTCTGGGAAAGTGAATTCAGACAGAATATGAGTATGAAGAAAGCAGATTCAGTTCTCATATGAGTGAATTTCTGCACCTGGTCTATTTCTGATAAATGAAGACTAAGCAAGGAAATGTTTGAAATCTAGTTCACACAAGGCAAAGACTTTCAAGAGTTTTAAGGTGAAAGCATGCAGTACAACAGACCTTATAAAAGGATATTCAAAAATTCAGCAGAAAGTAAGTCACAGAAATTTCTACTGATTCTCAGAGTACTTGTATTCTATTTAACATGAATAAAGGTTTTGCTTAAAAACATGGCAAAACCTGACAAATACTAATTTTTAATCTTGTTTACAGTATGATTTTCAAAGAAAAATCTTAAAAATGCATCATATAACAGTAATACAATTGCTTACCTTTTCAGCAACACATGCAGACTACTACTGGAAATAGAGGTCTATAAACCAAACCCATAATCCAGATATTGCAATTTTATGTCTATCCCACTACTGTGTTTAAATAGTGGTGGAACATTTCAGAACACTTGTGGGCTCACACTTATGTTCTAGTTGCTGTATGTCATCAAGTTCTCATGTACCTGTTTGTACATACTGTAATCCAAATCTTATACACAGGAATGCAATACAACTTAAACATTTTTTCATCTCTGAATTCATGATTTGTCCTCCTTCCCTGTGAGTACTTCAGAAAATGCTCTCCTTTTTTTTTTTTTTTTGACTGACTGCATCTGCACACAAAGTAAACAGAAGTACCCAGGAAGAAAAGCTTCATAAACTGACAAACGGCAAATTTAAAACTGGCAGCTGATCCCAGCTTCATTCTGGCACATACTTTGTAGTAAGACCTGGTGCTCTGCAGCAAACAAACAGCAATAGCTTTATATATATATATATGAATGGGGAGGAAAGAAAAAAAACCAAAACAACAAACCCTCTCCCAGAACAAACAAACAAACAAACAAAAAACCCAAACCCACAATAATATCCTATTTGCACAATTTAATTACTCAGAAAATTGTGTCTCTGTTGTTGAACTTCTTTGTGTATGAGTTTTTGAATGAGCAAAACAATCCTTCTTGAAAATATTCTTAAAGTGGAGTACAAAGAAGAAATAGAATTTCACCTCTGACTTGCTAAAAATATTAATAGAGAACTTTTCCCTCTAGTTATCATATTTTAATTGGAATGGTCCTTATCTCATTTCTACTTCTCTTCATACTCATTCAGTAGAGATGAAATCAAAAGAAAAGTCCTGAAACAGCATCAGCTGTTATCATGATACTTCAATTGCACAAAGAAATTGGAGGTGCAAGTAGATTCATCTTATTTCCAGACCAGTTATTTAAGATGACGCTGTTTTGTTCTCGTGTAATCAGGAATGATTCCACCTAGATTGCACCAAAGAGACAAGCTTCAGAACACCCTCATACCACCTGAAATGAATTTTTGAAGGATTTCAGCTGTGACCAAAGATACAAATAGATTCCTTCTTCAGAAAACTCTGAAATGGAAAAATATCTTTCCATTCCAAATGAACTATTTTGATCTAAGCTACATGTCCCCTATTATTATATGGATCTCAGCATAGCATCCATAGGTTAACTTTAGTCCCTTCTGTGTAGTATATTTAACATTTGAAACCATTTTTACAGAGCTCACATTTCATGCAGACCAAAGGATATTAATTTGAACTATGTCAGCTTACCATAGGAAATCTAGTATGATATTACCCCTTTAAAGTAGTATGTAGTAGTACCATACAAACTAATACACTCTGTAAAGTGAGTTGATTTGAATGCAGACATTTGCCCTGAAATATTAATTATGAACAGATGCACGTGAAGACACTCTGCACTGGGAAGATAAGGTGCATGCAAGTATTATTGTCAACATAATGAATAAAACAAACAAAAGCAGTTTCCCAGCTCATTCAGAAAATGAAATCAGTAGCACTAATTAATGGAGGTTATTAGGAGAAGAATCTTTTTAAAGAAGCCAAAGTGAAAGAATTATTCCCCATTTTATGAAAACAGACATTCTGACATGTGTGAAACTCTCTATCTCAACACATTTATTACAGTTAGCAGGGGTTTTGTTCACCTTTCTAAATACTGTGCCAATGCAGCTGCAGTGACAACATAGAAAGATTTTAATGGAGGCAAAGTACTTGATTATTCTCAGATAATCTTGGTGTCAGTTAGGAATCATCAAATTTAAAAATCCTGAACTGCAAAGTTGCGTAAATCCTGGTAGAACTGAATCAGGCACACAGTACGTATTCTGTCAACATTTGTCCATGACATCTTTAAATATGTAAATTGAGACCAACAGAAATCATAGAATTTGCCTTTAAATGTTTTCTTTGAAAAGTTAGAGTGGTAATCCAGTCTACAGGCTCGCTATCACGTATTTGTGACAGTATGCATAAGAAAGAGATTGGGCAACATTCACTCCAAGCATTCCTCGTTAAGTAATGTCAACAAGTCATGAAATGGAGGAAGAAGAGATTTAGTTTTCACTGATGTAACCAGTTATTTAACAATCACTTAGATGCAGGAGCTGGTTTCTGGTATACCGAAGAGCCCCAGTAAAGGGAAGCAACTTGCATTCTGATGAAGAGGGTGGCTTCCTGTCTAGGAGGCAATAGAAGGATTTGCAGTGAAATATGAAACCCATCTAAATCCTTTAGAAAAGCTTTAAGAGAGCTAGCCTGTAAGAGCAAAAGTGTCTCACCGAGAGCATGAGACATACACAAGATCCACAACTCCAGCTACTGCAGTTTCAGGATAACGACAGTAAATCAGCCCAGTGAAGGAACGAAAGTTATTCCTGTAAGTAAATTAACTAACTATTTTTTTTTTTTCATTTATTTGCTTGTTAATTGCTTGTGACAGTCCAGGTGTATTTTGGTTGTTATTAATAATTGCTAGTATTTTCATTTTTATCTCTTGTTTTAAGGTAAGCAAGTAACGCTGCTTATTTCAGAATCTGATATACCTATAAAGAATGGTCTTGAGCTATTTTAGCAATAGTTTACCCACTCAAGCAAATGCATATGCAGTACTGTATGTATATATATATGTATGTATATACAGCACTGTATATAAAAATAATAAAGTGGATTCTCATTGGAAGAACTTATGCATAGAGAAATGGCAGAAAGGACTGAAGAGTAGGGAGGGAGGGTATTTTACAGTGACCGTGGGTGTCAATACCAGGCTGCCCAACATACAGCAATGTACTGGACCACATTCTTGCACCCTAAGGGCCGTGGCAGTGGGAGAGGAAGTAATAATTAGTGCTTTATTCTTTTATCCTTTCATTCATATATCCTCTAACTTTTTTGAAACTACATAGCTGTAAATCTTTAGAGCTGAATTATAATTTTGCATAGGCAAAATTGGCAGTGCTCTGCCATTGGAGGCTGCCATAGATATTGCAGAGGATCTCCCACTGATGTCTCTGACCTGTTCTTGACAATCCCTCTGACCTCCCACTTAGTTTCCACTATGTCTGCTTGAACAGGCTCCCACTTCAGCATTTGCAGAGTTTCACTTTTCAGGCTGGCTGATTCCAAACCTGACTGTGTTTCTAACCATTCTGGGCAAGATCCCAGGCTTCGCTGTGGAGTACTGTCCCTTCTGCCACTGCCTTCAAAGTAAAAGCAAAAGGTAAGCTCCAGCAGCAGAGCTGCAGCTGTTTCATTTGAATACTCTGACTATGACGAAGTGAGTCTGTATTTCATTGAACCCCTTCTTTTCTCACTGACAATACTTAACTTCCTTAACTCTCAAAAAATGTGATGTTTGCTAAGGAAACCTGGCTAAATTATTACATTTGATGGGATGAAGGTTTTGTTTATTCCTAGGGATGAAGCATACCTCTCCTAGAATGTAAATATAATAAATAAACTCAGATAACATCATGACACCATTATGTTTGCATGGAGACTACTTGAAAAGAGTGTTATTTGCATTGCATTGGGATGATAATCACTGGAATATGTTAATATCATTCAATAATGCAACTATTAATTTTGGGGGGGAGGGGTTGTTGTTTTTTTTTTTTTTATGAACAGTTGAATACTCTTAGAAGTGCTCTACAGAAATATATAACCCTAAAACAAAGTATAGGAGAAAGGTTACTGCATGAAATAAAAGAAAAGCATTGAAAAATAATTTTAAATATATTTTAATTCTTATTTTATTGTTAAAATTAATTTTACATTGTTTTTACTTGAAGGACCTGTTCTGGAAATTTCTCATATGTGATTGGATACTGCACTGCAGTTCCTATTCAAAAATACCCAAATTCTAATTCTGAATTTTTAAAGCAAGCAAGCTTTCCAATTGTTTTCAAAGATGCCTTTGATGCCTTGGTACATTCCTTATGTAGGCTTTATTGATCAAAATATTTACTCATTAATCACACAGAAATGTACAGAAATTATGTTCAAAGCACTTGAGTATGATTCCTAAAAGCCTGGGTAGCTATATTAAAATGGATGCCAGGCCTCAAAGTGTTCACTTTAGTTGCTGGTAGATGAATAAGGAGAGATACAGAAATGAGAAAAGATAACCTCCTAAAATACCGTGTAAGTAATCTATATAAAATTTTGGCCATCACTGAGGAAATTGTTAACTTGCTGGAAGAATCCATGAAGATTATGAGACTGTTTCTTGTTTTTGATTAACACATTATGAAAGTAATTTATGAACACTGCTGATTTGTGAAGTGCCTTTGTATACCCACTTTACTAAGAATATGTTCAATGCATATTCATCAGAAAATGGCTTTTTTAAGCCATTAAATCTCAGAGAGAGGCTTTCAATCTTAAATTATGTGATCAGAGCAAAAGTTAGTTCACTAAACTGTTGGCTGACGGGAGAATCAGCCTGCAGAGTTCTGGCTGAGAATGAAAATTCCTCAAATAAGAAAAAAATGGCAGGGGTGACAAAGGATAGAAGAGATGTTCAAAAACTTGGGGATGGAAAATGTGGGAAGACTATTAGAGGAAGGCCTGTTTCTTTTTAGGTGTGGGACCAAAGAGTACGAGTAGTGTTAATAAAACTTGTGATTCAAAACACAGGCACAAGAAGGTTTCTGGAAAAGATGTCTGATATTGTCCCTCAGATTCCTATCGTTAATGAGGAAATGAGAGACACAAAATGTTACCAGTTTTGTCCCATTCTTTATGTTGCTTGCTAAGAATGATAGTCTTTTTGAAACCCATACCATTGGACATTCTTTAAACCTCCCAAGAGAAAGAATATGGAGTCAAGAATGTCCACCTGGATAAGCTTCTGCTGGCCAAAAAGCTGTTGAAACAGTGTATGACTGGAGATAAGAGCAGCTGATTTATGTAGACTATTTCAGGTGGAGATGCTGAACAGATGCCTTGTCTTTTTGGTGTGTTTTTAGTGATATCAGCATGCATGTAAGGACATTTTAGTATCTAGTACCTTAAAATCTGCAACACCCAATTGGTTAATCTGTTGTGTTGAACAGATGTACTTTTATCTCTGTTTAGTAAGAAAGTAGAAGAAATTATACAAAGCTGTTTCTGGTAGTTATCTGTTGGGAATTTTGTGCTACCACAGAGTAATTAAATTTGGAAATGGAATAACCTAAAGGTGCTGGGCATGGAATTAAACCTCCTAAAATCTGGCACTATGTTGAGAAGACCTGTCTTTGCTAACTTTTTAACTTTTGTCTAAAGTAAGGGCCATGATGCCTTAAACATAGATCAGCTCTAAAGGACTAATTTATGCCCTTTACAAAGTAGAATAGATTAGTAATAGTTTGAGAAGTTGTGTTGACCTCAGCTGCGTGTAATATCTTGATAATTCCCAGATGAGTAAAATTAGTAAAGTTGACTACTAAATTTCTTTTTGAGCCTCAGGTTTTTTTTTTTTTCTGAACCTCTCTATTCTCCATTAATTATGTGCAAGCTGTAACATGATGGGCACATATAAAGCAGCACTTTAATATTTGTCATCAACAAATGATATGGTTAGATATTTTAATTGGTTACAAGAGAATGAGCAACCAAGACACAGTGTAATAAACCATTCTAAGCATTTTAAGAAATGTCACCAGTACTCACTGAAGGTCAAAACCAAGAGACATAACAACATCGGTTGTGATTAAAGGATAATTATGTTTTAACTCTGTAAGGTACTGTTAGCCATGTGACCACTATCATCAATAATCTTTCTTTTATTGTCTGCTAAACTGGCACTAGATCCCTGTGTGAAATATTCATACATATTTCATACAAGAATATGAAAATAGAATGAGACATTTCAAGTATATGAGTGGTCATGAACCCCTTAATGAAACCTTTATGAACTTTTAATTCATGAACTGTCAGGAATAAATGCAAGATTTTAACAACCTGATAAATGTTCATGAATATTTTCTGAAGAGTGTCTGAACATTCATTTATTCATGATTTTTTGAATGTATACTCAAAAAAATTATGTTCCAACATCATGAATCAGAGAATGTTTTCTTTTGGCAAAAACCCAAACCAAAGTAGCATATGAGTAAAGTTTTGGTTTGCTTTGCTTTGGTTTGCTTTTTAATGTAGGTGGTTCTGTCTATGCTGGGATGTCACATGTAACTAAAATTGAGAAATGTACCACAACTATTCTAAAGATTTTCCTTGTATAAATGCTACCAGTGGCAAAATACAGGATAAAGTTATTCCAAACAGATATAATGTGTGAATATTTCAAAATCCAAACTGATAAAAGGTGGAGGTTTACTTCCTATAGAGGTAGAAAAAACCCAACTTATACATTTGGTAGGATATACAAGTTCTAGAGCAATAGCTCTGATTTCTCCACAAACCTTCAGATAGACCTGTGAAGGTCTTTTCAGAAAAGCAGTTGTTAAGTTGCTATAAAATGGTGCAATGCACAGAGAGAATAAGTTTATTACTAAAATCTTGACTTTTTTTTTTTTTTTTGGTTCAGTCCTGGTTATGTCATTGCAGCATATTTAGGGAATAAGAAAATGACCACTTATACCAAGTATATGGGCATAAAGTGGGATTCACTTACTTATGTCTTTGTATACACAGAACTTCAATGAATGTACAGAGAAGAAAAAAAGAATGCAGACAGAAAGACTTGTAATCTCTTAAAATTTGCAGCATGAATTCAAGCTGTTGTCCTGCTGGTTGAAATTTTATCTGAAGTTGTTTCAGCTATTGCTGAAGCTGTGATCAGCTAATACTGTTTGAATTCTCATTCGTTATGAGTAAATGTTCTGGATTTTAATGCATTTTAACACAGCATTCATTTTTCAGGGTTCTTCTGCACCCTCTTTTTTATTTATATACCTACTAAATTTTCTGGTGTTGTTTTATCTTGAAGGTTTTCTTTTCCTTTAACAGAGCATTGCATTTGTAGAATCAAATTATAATTTAGCTGTTTTATTTTTTTTCCACCTGTGACTGCTGATCAGACAATTGTATACTTCAAATTAATGTACAGATATTCTATGGATAACATGACTAGCTGAACCTCTGAGTTTGCTACAGCTTTTAAAATAAGCAGTGTTTCAATTCATATGTATTTAGGAGCCTTGGAGAAGACACTGTATTCAAGGAGTTAGTGACCCTGGGCAAGCCGTGTCTGCTCTATTGGGCCTGAAAAGCTCATGTCTTGGCGTGAGCAGCTGCTGTAAGGGAATATGCTGGAGTGCCTCATCCCAGCCTGCACTGCACACTGCTGGATGTTATGAGAGAGATAGCATTCCAGCTTGTTAAGTGAAGATACATAGTTCGGGTTTTTACACAAGATAAAAAGCACCATCACCATGGTATGGGATGGAGGCTAACCTCTGCACGGATGGGATCTGTGCAGCGTGCTGTGGGAAAATCCATCCTGGGTCTGTCTGATGCTGCATAAAAGCTGGGTTCCCAGCATCTGCAGGGACATAAGATTTATTCCCTGTCTATATTCCTCTTTTTATGCTTTCTTTGCGCCATTTATTTTCAGGCCTTTCCTATTGAGATCCAAAAGAGCCCTGCACCTCTTATTTCCCTGTGCCCCTTTGCGGAACACCACGTGCCTGATGGGAAAATGCAGTCATAACCATTTTCTGCAAACTACAAGTCAAAATATCATGCAGCAGTTTCTGGTTTAAAATTATCCCAAAGGAGTACGAATAAGTCAGCTCTCTCATTGATGTCATGTTCAATTATTGTTCTCAAACAGTAATTGAGAGGTTGAGAGGAAATTCTCAATTGGCTTCAAATGTTAAAACTTTAAAAAACCCTAAAACCTTAAAAATACACACAGATAAAACCCCAAACCCCTGCAGCAGGGAATTATTGCTGGTTTAGTTCAACCTACTGACTTTTTCTTTATCTTTTCAGAAGTTTTTTTTTTTCTTATTCTTTTGTTTAGCTTGCTCTTCTCCTTCGTTTATTTGTAGCAGCAGCAAATGAAAGTGAAATAATTTCATTTTAAGATGTTAGCTACCTAAGGGATGGTTAAAAAACACAAAGGAAATATATTTGGTCACATTTTGTAGCCATAATAAGCTGAAATTTGAATGGAAAATCTTGAGGGGCTTTTTTAAGGTTCTTCAGAGTTCTTTTAATTAAGTGTTTAAGTAGAAATAGTTAGGGAATATGGCATGTACAATTTTTTGTTTTGGTTTTTTTTTTTGCCTTTGAATATGTGAAATCTGTTGGGGGGGTTATACAAAACATTAAAGTACTTTAAGAATGTACATAGTCGAGCATTAGAACTGAGGGCAAAAGTGCTGGAAATCAATGCATCTCTGAATGATTTTTTTTCTTCCCTAAGTCTTCCTCCACCTAGACAGAAAGCTAGCTATAAGATTTCAGTTTTTATAAAATAATTGAATTAGAATACATATCTCTTTTTCCTTAGAAAAAAAGTGTAAAGCAGAAAATAAGCTGTTTTTCAGATAGCAGAACACAAAATCTTTATTAAAAGTAATGAAAACTGAAAGGATGCTAACTCTGTGGTATGCCAGCTCATGTAACACGTCAAAACTTTCCATGCATAAAGCCACACAAAAATATTAGAAAAGGTACTGTCATGAGGGAGAAAAGGGTGAAGGAAGGGGTGCATGTTCTAATGGACATGAATATAAAAACTAAGGGGTTTTAGGGACCTTGACAGATGTGTGCACACTCTCTCCTTCCTTCTACCTCAGTAAGTGTTCAAATTATTCCTTTTGACACAGAATTTCCGTTGAATGAACTGAGATGACCTAAATGAGTATTTCATAGGCAGTTGACTACAGTAAAAAAGACGAGTGAAATGCCAGGTAATTGTTTAAAAGAAATACTTCCTCCTCCATTTTGAGAAATGACTTATCTATTTCAGGCACATGTAAAACAGGATTAACAGTTTACATCCTAATAAAGATAAGCATCTCTTCCACCCTGGAACTGTATGTCATCTGCCTTTGAAGGTGGATATCTTATGCCACCCCTGAACTGTTTGCTAATTTTCCCAGCTTCTTTATCCAGTAAGTTGATTTAAGCAAATGCAATGAACACTGGAAATTAATTGAAGAAGAAACCACAATTATTTGTTTAATTACTTGGCCTTCAGAATAGGTTGGAAATTGTAGCTCTGTACCATTTTCAGATTGTCTAATATTTAGATCTTAGTTCACAATTAGTTTTGGTGTTTGTTTTTTTTTCAAATTCTGTATATATCAAAGAAGTTACATATAGTGAGGTGCATTAGACATAATACATGATAATAAACTTTCAAATAAAGCTATTTCAATGATGATTCAGTTATAGGATTTTCTTACATTTAATTTTTGTGTATAAATCTTTCTGTATTTACCAAATATTGAAGTCTTCTTTCTTTTTCTCTGTTTAGATTTCCTATCTGTGCTCACCCTGCTCAAATGCATACACACATCACATGTTTGTTTTGTTTGCCTATCCACTGGAAGATGGAGAGAAATAGGAAGAAGGATGGGAAAGTGACAAATTTCTCTTTTCTTGTATTTCCTTTTTTCCTCTCTTTCTACAAAAATCCTGAAATGGGTGATTAACATTAATTATTGAACAGAACTGAAAAAAATATAAACTTAAGGTTCTGCAAATATTTCAGCTCAGGAAGTCAGTATAGTTCAGATAAAGCTCAGGTGCAATTCCCTGGAATAAAAAGAGACTATAGAAAGGACATTCCGACATATTTAAGCCCCATTTCCCAACCTTCTTAACAGCACTGTTTTTCAGTACAAATGATATAGAGATTAGAGTAAGCTCTTAAAAAAAAAAAAAAAAAAAGAGCAATGAAGTAGAGCTCCTTTTGGTAGCCACCTAGTACCTCGGTTTGGAAAAATGACAACCATCTGCTTTGAGTAACCACATTAACATTTCTAGGTCCTCTGTTTTTGGTGACCTAAGCTAATCCATTCAATTTTGTCTTGAGACAGACTAGAACTGCTCAGCCAGTCAGTTTTTCTCAGCTGGACGCCTTTGCTGATAGGCTGAGGGTCAAATACGTATGGATGTCCTACAGTCCCTGAATCTTCTCTGAAATTCTCTGACAGCCTCTGCTCTACTCTAGTTATATGTACATGGTAATACTGATGTGTTTAGAAATTATGAAGCTGGCAAGCAGAAATACAAATCCCCTAGAAATCTGTTTATGTTATACCCAAGCTCAGAATTATCTTGACCTCAAGCATTTTCCATATACATTTTCAAACATACAAATTTCAGTTTCAGAAAGTGCTGAGCTAACAGAGCTATACACCTTCCAAATTTAATTTCAAATTAACAAAGACATTTACTTGAGACATTGCAATATATTGACAGAAAACAAAAAGTTTGCCTTGCTAGACCTTTCCTGCTGCTCAGAAAAGAAAGTAACAGTTCATAGATCATTGGCATGAGGAGAGAATTGCATCCAAAGAGCTTTACAGATTTGTCTGCATACACAATGAAAACAAAAAGCTTGACTTCTTCAAGTCTATGTCTATGCTCCAATGATCAGGAAGTGGGCTTGACTAAGCAATATTATATGGGATTAGTATATACTGATATACCATCAGAAGAACTATGCTGGCTTCTGTGGAGGGTTTTATAACCCCTAAATAATAATGGTTCTTACTACCTAATGCTGGAATTAGTCATATTCTGCTGTAGGGTATTGATAAAGATATTTCCCTCTTTGTGAGAGGAGGAGAGCTCCAATAATGATGTTCTAAGAAAACAAAGGGAGCTTCTACATTTCCCTGACCCAGAAAACACATAGAAGGAAAGTTTATTTCAGTCTATCTTTCGTGTTCAGCTATTCAACTTTTCTGTTCTGTTTCTTAGCCATATTATACTCTTGGGAGGGAGGGGGCTCTATATATGTTATCTGTAAACTTATATGTTGCTATATAATTCTGTTGCATGTCACTACATCCCAAATGAAATTCTATCACTAAATTAGTTTCTTGTAGATCCCTGTGAACAAGTTAATTCTTTAGCATGGGAACTGCAGCCATCAATCTTTACTTCTTCAGAAATTTGAGGCTGGAGACCCTCCTCTGGTGTTCTTGTTACCAGGGACTAAAATCTCATGGTAATTTTTGAGGCATAATTGCTTTGGACAGCATTGTGTGCTCTGTATCATTAAAAAAAAAAAAAAAAAAAAAAAAAAAAAAAGAAGAAAAGAAAAGGTTTTTGATCTTTAAGAAGATCTTATTCCAGCCTCCGAACTTTAATTTCTTCTGTAGGTTAAATCTCAGTTATACCAAAGTCAATGGCAAAGCACACATCAGTTTTTTCTGGGGCCATAACTTTATCTTGACCTATTCACACCACCTAGACTATCTGAAATATTTGTCATTATCAAATTCTCTTTTTCTGCAAAATCCTCCCTTTTTTTCCCTAAAAATTTCCTGTTATATATAATAATATAAACAGAGTATAGAAAACATATTCCTATTAATAAATAATTACTTAATTATTTTCTTGTCATTGATTTTACAACTTAAAATGTTATAAAATAAATTTTTATTTTCTTGGTATGTAAGATTCAACAGTGCTAATACACATTACAAAATAAATCATTTCCATTAGACAAATTATACTTTTCTATAAATTACTTACTGACATGAACCGAGGAATATATTGAATGATCATGTAACTGAACGAGTTGTTTGAAAAGTTTGTCAGTATCGAATGAACTACATTGGGCTGACGATGTATAACAATAACTTAAATTTGGAAAACCAGGGATCATTGCAATGATATTCACACTGGAGAAATACATAATTTAGGGCAATAGTATGAGAAATGTACAAGTGGATAATGGGAGCAGTGGTTGAACATTGCTAAGGTTCTTGTTGATTTAGACACCATGAGCTAATAAGACATGCTTATGTTTATGCAGTGTTAACCAGTTCTCAGGCATTCAAAAGGCATCACAGTTATCTTTTTTCTGTATCATATAACTGTAACATTTTTCTTAATATTTCATTAATTTGTACTTAAAATTATAGATGCTGATGTTTCTGGCCTGTAGTACACTGACTGTGAACTGAGCTGAACAACAGTTCCCCATGGTTCTGGGAAACTGCTTTTGTTTATCATCTAAAACTTCAGCTGTGCAGTGAAGCACTTGCTGTTTTTCAGTTGTATATACAGTAATAGGCATTTGAAGCCTAAAGTATGTGCCAAAATGGAGCAATTCTTTAAATCCAGAGAATTAAAACACATCTTTAAGCTCTAAGAGAGGAAAGCAGTTGTTGAGCATAGGGCTTCTTGTGAAAGGCCAGCCAAGTAGCCCTTCCTGCTAGGCTTCAAGCTGGTAGGAGCAGATTATGCTGCCAGAACAGGGGATCATATTAGACCCTCCAGAAACCCTGTTTTGAAGACCTAGATTTAACAATTTTCAAGAGTCAGAAAAAGTCTGGAGAGGAAAGTCATGATGCTCCATGTTTTTCTTCAGCAGAGACAGAAGGTCATGCTGGGGGAGCCTAAAGCAATACTGTTAGGTGTCTGTGAGAGACCTGTCTTGCCTGTCCAAGTCAGCAGAGGCTGAAGGAGAAAGCAGTGGACCAGGGAATGTCTGAAAATGTCACACTTCTTAGTCCAGTAGACCAAGGGGGAGCTGCTGGATGCATGATATCTAAGGGGAACAAACATTGGGAGGTATATCTGTTACTGGAAAGACCAATGTTAGAAAAGAGAATGAGTGCTGAGCGTAGTACACTTCAGTTGTATATGACATAATACATAATGTATAGAAGTGATATGGTATAAAATTTGCCATATCCAGGCATACCTTTTGTTCACGTCAGTAAGTTCCAGGACTGAGAATGCTCCATGTAAAATGGTGTGTTGTTGGTTCCACACATTATCTTCTAGTCATCAGAATCTCACCTGTTGTCAGCTTGGATGACAGGACATGACAAGTAGCTAGAGCTTAGGACATACAGGATAGTGTACCTGACTCAAAAAACTGTTATATAGCATGGGTTGAATCTATCTTGTCAGCAGTTCCTACAAAGAAGGCAGCTCCTGTGGGTAATGGATTTACTTTCCTGAAGACTCTTAAAAATAGATCTCTTTCCTTTTCTCTTCCTGGTTGGAAATAAAAAAAAAATGTTTCCAATAAACATGCCACTAACAAAAATAAAACTCTTACCCTTTTAGGAACAAAAAGAAGCAAAATCAGAAAGTATGTCTCAGCAGTCACTGAATGAGAAGCATTTTTTATAAATGAGCTACTCTGTGTCATTATATCCTGGTCTGAACTGAGGTATTTAATGAAGTTTATTTAAATTTAATGTTTCTGATTTTGTGGAGGGTGTAATCACCTTGACTGAGCTTCCCTGGTCATAGCTTCTTGTGTGTGATAAAATAAATCTGATACAGGATGGAAACCTGTGTCCTTCTCCTGGGCTGTTTGCCAGTTTATCAGTGGTAATTGTGACAGAGGAGAACAGAACAGCATGTTATTTCAAGAATTATGTTTGATAAAAAATAAACACATCTATATTTGTTATAACCACATAAAATTTAAATGAATGTGTACCTAAATGTATGTCAGCAGCAATAAACATAGCTAGTGTTTCCCATATAATCAGCAAGGATGTTGAAATATCTTCTTCAAAGCAGCTTTAGTACAATTCTGGTAAGGAATTTGTAGGATGGAGAAAAAGCACCAACTAGCAATAACCTTTCTATTTAGTTGTAGTTACAGGAATTCAGACCATAATACACTTCATTCTGCAATAAATATTCCATTTTATAATATTCAAGTACCATTTAAAATTCCTGCTAAATGAATGAAAACATTAACACAGATGGAGAAGGTGGTAATGGTCTCCGTCACATTCTTATCAACAAACATTTCACTAGGATGAATGTCATCTTCATAAGCATGGGTCTTGATAGCACAGACTGATGGAACACATACAAAACTTCAAGATGGTAACACTGATGGTAACAATAAAATTCCCAAAGGTATCAGAAGACGTCTACATTTCTCAATGTAAGTTCCTCTGCATGACCAAAATCATCCTGGAAGTGAGGACAACCTTGTGACTGCTTATGAAACAGGTGGAATTTTAGATTATTAAATTATTTGTGGTTATAGGAATACAGATCATACCTATCATACATTCTAGTCTGCTACAATTATGTTTTGGGGTTTTTTAAATAATTAAAAAAACATTCTAAGTTCTGTAGTCTGCTACAAATACCATTTTAAGTACTATTCTATTGTATAGTTAAGTTCAGGATTCATCTTTTATGCAGTCCAGAAGCTCATGCAATTGTAGCACATATGAGTTTGTATTTCACTGCTTTGAACATGACCCAAATATTGACATTAGATTTTTCAAATTTCAGAGATAAAAATGAAATGATTCTCCAGTTCTTTACTTAAACACACATTTAGATTTCATTATTACCCATGCTATGAACCAGTGATAAAGTAAATAGACTGATACAGATTGGTAGTTAGATTACTGCTGAAGTTTGAAATATGCATGATCTATATATATGTAATATTCTTAGGAGACAACTAATACATTTCAGTCATGGCTATTGCAGCCATGAGGATTAGAAGAATTTAATTTTTGGCAGTTCACATAATCACATTACAAAAACAAAACAAACAAACAAACAAAAAACCCCAAAACCCCACCCTCACAAAAAGTTACCTGTAAAATGCAAACTTCTCTCTGAATAATGCTACAAGAATACTGGTTGTGGATCAATTTAGTAGTATTTTTGAACATTAAATCTTTCTCCTCCCCTGTTTTAAATCCTAGTGATATAGTGTTGTTTCTGGTTTTTTTAATAGGTGGGTAACTTTCTCAGATTTCTTATCTGGTGATCAAAGGCAAACACTACCTGCTATGTGAAAATAAATACTGCTGTACTTTAAAGAGTAAAATAATGCTGTTACTTAAGAAGTAGTCCAAATTTTATTTTAAGTATCTTCTAATTTATTTTTTTGTGTGTGTAACATTAATATTTCATTATAAGCTTTTATTTGGTGCATGTGTGGGAGAAAAAGTCTTGTTTTCTTAAAAAACAATCGACCAGGCCAAGACAGTGTCCAAGGAATAAGGCAGAAAAAAAATACATTTTTGAATCACAAGATGCCAAAGAATTGCATCATGAAGTGCTAGATTAGGTGGAATATGTTTTGGAAAACACCATGTTGAATCAGGCATACTTTTTTTCATTTTACAAGCGGAGCCCCACCATACTATCTTTTTTTAATCAGATTTTCATACTGGAAGTTTGAAGTTTAACCACTTAGAATTTCTAATTCAGAGACATACTCTAATCACAAAGCAAAGTAGTTAGCTGTGCTTTGATTTGGCAATAGCAGGAGCTAATAAATAAATAAATAAAAAGTGTTATATTCTGCTTTCTATGTGTGGTGTGGGGAGTAGAGATAGGGGGATGTTCCATTTTCTGCCTCTCTGTGTCCCTTCTAGTCATACATATTTAGCTATTAAGATGATATTAATACAGAAAACTCCTCTTCATCTCCTATCATATCATGTTTAAAGTTCTTGATCAACTCTTGACATCTGGTAGCTTCCCTTCCTTTGGACATCATAACCTAACTATTATTATCCAAACTGTAGCTTTTCAAGATTGAAAAAAAATGATCTACCATCTTCAAACTTTTTTTTCAGACTCTATGTTTTTAAGATTAACTTGAATGTCAGAATGATTTCCCTTTGAGGCTGTTAAATAATTCCCTCAAGATTATTAAACTGGCAAAGTACCCAGAACAACATTTTCTTCAGCCTCTAAACCATTTACAAAATTACTTAGAAACTCAAAGAAACTAAAGAGTTCATTTAGACTTTGAGACAGGTGAATAATGATTGAGTTTAGTCTTCAAAGACATTACAATTTTGAACTCTGAAAAATGTTTATTAAAGTATAGAAAACTTATGCAGACATGAATATATAATTAATAACATATATATGGTAATATTGAAATTTCATATCTAGTTATGTTTTGCTGTAACACATAATCATGAGCTACTGACTTTGCCATGCCACCGGAAATGAAAATCACAGTAATTGCTATTGATGGGAGGTAGATTTATAAAGAAATAGTGGCTTTGGACTAGAGAACTTTGAAAATGACTTTGAAGTGCAAATTGTCACTATACAGCCTTATTAAAAAATGTTGGTTAGGGCTGACCAAGATAGTGTGATTCCACAGCAGGAAATTTCATGCTTCTCTCTAGTAATGCTAAATTACCCACCTAGGCTCCCTGAGATGTTACCCACTCTAATTGTGACCTCAGAATATGACATGTCTAATCCTTGTTGAGGCCCAGCTGGGGTGATAAGGTCATTTCCTGGCTGGGATAGTGGCAATAATTAATGTCAGAGGTACAGTCTGAAGCCTGGCAATTTGCCACTGCAGGATTAACTATTTTGAGATGCTTTGCTTCTGTGAAATGACATCTTACTCCAGGACCACTGAACTCAATGTGACTGACTGAACTGACTGAACTTTACAACATGAGTCAGAATATCATGACCATGGCTAGAATCTGTCATTTTGATGATTTCTCCCATTCTGCATATTTTGTCACAACGTATTTATCTTTGGCTATCAATATGCTTCACTTGAAAATTTCAAAATATAATCCTCTATTCATTACACTACATCCAGTAATGTGTAGTGCTGAGGCAGTATGGCATATTACCACAATTGTCATCATAATCCCTTGACTTCATATTTTTTTGAAGGAGATGTTTGAGAAGTTTGAAATTTCTGCTACTTTTCATTGCTATGCAAAAATCATAACAAGAAGATGTATAAGAGGTAAAGTGTTTTCTTAAGTAAATATTGCCCATTTTCAACATCTATAGCTCTAAAAATTCTATCTCTATAATGTCATGATTCAATATTTTTATTTTAATAAACTACAAAAGCAGTAAATGAATGCTGCTCTTAATGAAAGGGATTGGAGAGAAATATGTCAAGCTCCCTTATTGTTTTTTCCTAATTGTTAAATTTATGTTGACTAAAATGTTAATTATCACTAATGCTGCTTACCCTGCTTCCTTAAACATGACCTTTATTAGGTTGATTAACTACACTATGTTTTATGAGAAGCTGTTACTGCCAGTTTTGGTTAGGCAGTTTTATAGTCTGTTTCTATAGAAGTTTTGACATCTATAACCTTATACAGAAGAGATATAACTTCAGGTTGACTTTAATATCTGGAAATTTTGACCTTAATAATAACCTAGAAGTGAGTAGGAGACTAGTTTTATTATTCTTTAAATAGTATCTTCATCACTGTTACCCTTTAATTTGATTAAGAAAGATGAAATACATTACAAATGTTCATCGTCTTGAACATGCATTTCTGGCTTTCTTTTAGTGAATTGAGCCCACAGAATGTGGAGAATTAAAATTGATTGTAATATGATTATTAGATGTTGAAGTCTCTGTTTCCTGGAAAAAGAATCTATCCTGGCTGAATCTATTTGCCAGTTGTGCTGATTCAGCAAACATTAATTTTTTGTAATTGTTTTGAATGAGAACACATAATGTTTTGGCACCATTCTTGTATAAACATTTTTCAGTTAAAGTGTATTACTCCTTATCCTACTGCAAGGAAAATAAAATACATGTCTTTGCCTTACTATAAGAACACTTTCTTTCACACTGTGTTCCATATGAGATGATTCTCAGTAGTGTGTGACTGGGGAATGGAAGCCCATTCTCATTTATGTTCATCCTGATCCTTTCAAAATAAAATTATACTGATTAAGTAACAATATAAATATTGCATTAATACAAATATTGCAGGATGGTATTTCAGCCCTATCATGCATATAATTTAGAATTCCATCCGTTTGTCTATTATAAACTTCATGGCTAACATGATAACCTGCCATAAATCTTCCAATTTCTAGTATATTGAAGTACAAATCCAAGAAGCCAAGACATGACACTGCATTTCTGTTTGGAATAGAGGTTCTCAAAGGCTTCCACGCTTCTACTAGTGCACATGGTGAAAAGTGTTGCCAGATTTACTGGAGGGTCATGGGAGAACAAGAACCTACACTGGCACAAGAAATCCTGTAAGGACAGTGAGAATAGAAATGAATGACACATATAGGTAAGTCTTAGCTAAATGCAAACAAGATGTTAATTCTGAATTCTATAGAATTTAGAAGTATAGTAAGAACAGAATATAAAACACATGGAAGAATGCCCCACTCGTGAGAGCATGAACAGTGAGCTTACTAGTCAAGACAGGATGTAACACATATGAAAAGCTGAAGAAAAGTAGGTCAGGTATACCCTGTCAATTGGAGAAAGAAGTGTGGATTGTGGAAGAGGAAATATGTAACTGTTCAAAGTTGTTCAGTATACCAGTATCCATTGTGAATGGACAAAAGAATTTTTTTTTTAAATTTTAGGATAGAATGCTCTTGCTTAAAGACAATCCAGGCCAAACACAGTATAAAACAGGCTTCCATCTGGGCCTGAAAACCTATGTTTACCTGAAATCTACAGGATGATCAAGAAGACATTCTTCCATCTCTACATTACATGGTAGTAGAAATGCAGTGTATTGTCTCAATCTCAAATAAGAAACTTGCCAGTTTGGAAGATTTGGAAGTGTTTATTTTTAGATATTCAAGTAAGTAGTGTCTACATTAGCATTCTAGAAGACACGAGCAGATGATATATCTTGCAAATTTCCACATATATTTATGTTTTAGAAGTTGATTTTTATTTAACGTTTATTCTACTCATGGAAACTAGGCTGAGAACAAGCGGGTTAGATAATACCAAAAAAAGTATTCAGAGGGCTGGAATTTAAACAGTATGGAAAGTAGTTTTAGAAACATAGTTGATATTTTTTCAGGGATTACCTGTTTGTCTTGAAGAAATCATAGAATGACCTTACCTTGAAGAAGTAGGTCAATCATACTTATTTGCATTGAATGAATATTGGTCATAGTATATTACAATTGGAAGACTAAGAATGGACAAGACAGGAAATGTAGCTCAAGACCGTATTATGAGATTCTCCAATTTCATTATAGTTGAAGTACCTGATGAATTAATGTGGAATTCTTGAAGATTATCAGATATTTCTTCATAGAGGTTGGCTGTATAGAAATGTTTGGTTTAATTAATATTTTATGCAAGTGGTTACTTCTTGGTTTACATTTATCTCTACAATAAAATTAATTGAACATTCAATCCATAACTTCAAAACAAAAATTTTATTTTATTTTTTTATCAAAGATCAGATTACTCTTTATAATTTGGTTTATATTTAGAAATATAGTCACTAAAAAAGCTAGACCTATTTGTTGATTTTCTAGTATAATCTCTTGCATAAGCATAGGAATTTCTGAGAAGCTGTGGACTATTTATCAGAGACTGTGACCCTATGGTTCAGCAATACAAATTTCATTGCATAAGAGAGACTGGCAGATGCAACCTCATGTTAAGTGTAGCATAAGATATTTCCTCTTGATAGTGGTACAGACCTCCTGTCTTGTCTTTAAACTGATAACCTATTGCTATGCTAATGAGTGAAGATTGGTTTCTGACATTGGTTGACAAAGACATATTAAACTGAAAGACACAATGCTACAAACACACTGATACTAAATATGTAAGAATAAGTATATTCTGGTGACTTTTTTTTTTTTGTTATCAAAAAAACCCTGCAAAACTTTTAAGATCTAGGTTAAGGAAAGACAAGGTAGATGAATTTGTCCTTGAAAAGCTACTCTTGAACCTCTCTGAACCCTCAGTCTGAATATTGAAGCTGCACTTCAATATAGATAAGCAACCACTAAAATTCTATACCTGCTTGTTCTGAACTCCAGAGTTATTTCTCTGTGTAACTTACTCAAGATTTTGGAATATTCTGTTCCTTCCATTACAACAGCTTTAAAGCAGTCTTGTTCAAATGTTCTCAGTTAAAGGGAAAAAACAAAACAATCAGCCAGATTTCAGTTGGTGATTGCTATTTAGTGTAATCTTTAGACTTGTGATGTGGTTCTTAAGAACATAACGTAGCTGGATGGTGAAAGAGTAGATCAGTGTGTAGGTCAAGAGCTTCAAAGTGACTCAGATATGCTTTTTTTTTTTTTAAATTCTTGATCTTCTACATGAGCTGAGCTTTCTTGATAAGAGAAGTTGAGCTGCTGTCATTTGAAAATAAGCTTCTTTAAATGTTCCAAGTTTTTTATTTAAATCTTTATTTCTGTTCATTTTCCCAGTTCCTCTTCTCCATTTTTCTCTTGTAATGTCTTTTTATTTTATATTATTTTACTGGGCTGCCTGCTTCTCTGTCTTTCCATCTCTTCCATTTCTCTCCCTTGCTGGTCCTTCATTCTTGACTCTTGTTGATCTTATGTTGTTCGTATTCTTTGACTGTCTTTCATAATCTCTCCTTTAACACTAGATTATGCTAACCTCAAACTCTTCTTTCACTATTATCTGCTTTAGTTTTCTTTCATGTTAAACTCCAGTATTGCTTTAGCATGATTTTATATTCTGCTGAAGAACATACAAATGGAATCAAAAGTAGATACAAGACCCGAGATATTAAAATAATCAGAAACTTTGTCTTTGTATCCATTGTGAGTGAATTATGCAGTTAAAAAATATAATTTCCCTTCTGAGTTTTACATGCTTGGCCACTGGACACAGATGAAACAGAACTGAAAGGCTACCCGGGAGATACTTAAGAAAAAGTAAGTGCTGCCTGATCATTTAAAGTTTTATGAGTGAAGTGTGCTACTCCTGTTTAATATCATAATTAAAAATAGAAATCATTGTCTCAGTAAGAGTGACATAGATGATTATGGAATGTTCTCCTGGAAACAAGTTGATGGCAAGGAACCATTTCTTGAAAAAGCTGAGCTTTCATAACATTTAAACAACTCAGTCCATCAAATGCTCATGTGCCTATTTCAAGCTTAGCAGGTATTCTCATGCAACTTCATTATTTCTACAAATAACTTGTCATGACATAGGTTGAAAAATATAAGAAAGAGAGCAACACACACACACACACACATACACAAATAGTCCAATGTACTCTGTAAAATGTTTATTTTTGAGAAGCAAATTGGTTACCCTCATGTCCTTAGGAAGAAACATCATTTGGAATCTTGTGTTTTGCTGGTGGACAACAATATGTTGCATCATGGGAACTCATGTTCTAAATTGATCTGCATGCAGTATAACCCACAGTATTATATAGTCTTTCTGTCTAGTGAAATTCTATGTGGTATCTATATGATAGTTCAACAGGTTCATGACATGTCTTCCTTAATATTCCAGAAAAGAATGACTTGGCTAGAAAAATTTCTTCGGGGCCTCCTTTTGCTGACTGACCTAATGTTGCTGGCAGTTAAATTTCATTATCTGGTTCTCAATAGGCAACTTCCTTTTTGAAATATACACTTTCTCCTTTTAGGTGTTATGTTCATACATACTGCTTCTGGCCTTGTGTCATCCTCATATTTTCTCCTGCATCCTTACTATTCATCTGATTGAATCTCCAAGGTTCACTTATGGAGTTTTTTGTGATTTGGTTCAGCACTTAGGAGAATTATGACCTAAACTGTTATTGCAGTATTTGGAGTACAAAGTAACTGCCTCTGACTGAAGGATAAGGAACTTGGATGGGTAGGAAGGAGTACAATGGTTACCCTAAATAGGATGAACATCTCACAGTCTCATGGCCACCTTTCATTCGTATCTATGATTGGGTAGGTTTCATAATTTATATATAGGTAAAGAGAAAATTTGAAAGGAGCACATTCGTGGCAGAATAACATATCACCATAAAGTGACGTCTTAGGATTTCACATAAAAAATTGTGCTGGGCCTAGCTGGAATGGAGTTAACTTTCTTCATACCAGCCTGTATGCTGGTGTGCTTTGTATTTGTGAGTAAAACAGTACCGATAACACATTCACATTTTCACTGTTGCTGAACAGTGCCTGCAAAACATCAAGGCATTTTCTCTTTCCCACTCTGTCCTGCCCCCTTCTATAGATTTTGTCTAGGATAGAGTCAGTTTTCTTCACAGAAGCTCATAGTGTGCTGTGTTTTGGATTTGTGTCCAAAAGAGTGTTGATAATACAGGAATGTTTTCGTTATTCCTGAACAGTATTTATACAGCATCAAGACCTTTTCCATTTCTCTCACTGCCAAAACAGTGAGTAGACTGGGGGTGAGCAAGAGGTTGGGAGGGGACACAGCTGGCACAGCTGACCCCAACTGGCTAAAGGGGTATTCCAGACAGTATGAATGATAGGAAGTATGGAATGAATGCTTTGTTTTGCTTTGCTTCCAAGCACAGCTTTTGCTTTTCCTATTAAACTGTCTTTATCTCAACCCATGAGTTTTCCCACTTTTACTCTTCTGATTTTCTTCTCCATCCCACTTGAGGGGAGTCAGCATCCATCTGTGTGGGGTTGAGCTGCCCTTCTGGGGTTTATCTACACCACCACCCTTCTCCCCAGCAAGTAGGCTGGGGATGGGTAAGAGGCTGGGAGCGGACACAGTCAGGACAACTGACACAAATTAACCAAAGGGAAATTCCATGCCATACAACATTAAAATCTCAGGGAAAGGAGGAGAAAGGGGGGACATTTGTGGTTATGGCATTTGTCTTCCCAAGCAACCATTACCTTTGTTGAGGTCCTGCCTTCTAGGAAGTACTAAACATCTGCCTGTTGATGGGAAGTGGTGAATAAAATCCTCTTTCTGTTTTGCTTGCATAAAAAAATCCCTATTAAACTGTCATTCTCAATCCACAAGTCTTTTTGTCTTCCTCTTACTTCTGCCCTGTCCCATGGGAGAGGGGAGGTGAATGAGTGGCTGTATGGGTGTTTGTTGTTGGCCAGGTGGGCCCACCACGAAAATAGAACATGAACAGGTGTAAATAAACTTTCTCTTCTGTAAAATTTGCCTTCAAACTCTCAAACATTAAGCCTCAAATTAAACCTTGTGCTGTATTCTGAAATTGTATTGTTTGTTGCACATTTACTGCTAAGTGCATATTACATTCCTTTGTTGTTTTTTCTACATGTCTTAAACAGAGGTCGTTTCATTAAATCCCTTTTAATTCTTCACAGGAGACTTACAGAGTATCCAAAGAATATTGTGAAACAGTCCAGGAACATTCTATTTTTTCATAACCAGACTAGAGGAAGGGCTGTCTGTTAAAGTGAGGAGACCATTGACTTCTATAGTTTTTTTTTTTCTTCCTAAAACAAAGTGTATACATATAAATATGGGAAGGAATTACTCACGTTTAAAATTTTCACAAAGTACTACCCATGATTACAGCTGTAACTGGCCTAAAAGAGTGAAAAGTAATGGTCTAATTTATCAATTTTCTTATAAAGTTTGAGAGAAATACTCTAGTTAACAATTCTGGTTTGTATTTATATAAACCATAAAGAAAAATATGCCCACAGACACTTTTCAGATGTCAGGCTGATGAAAAGTTGATAGCTTATCTGAAATCCCCACAGACTTTTTTCCTGTCTGCCTGAAAAGCAGTTAAATTTTCACTCTTTTCTTGTAGAATCTGATTACAAGAGTTAATTCAAAATAGTTATTTATTTGTACTTATTTTTGTTACATTTTCAAAGATATACCTGGTTCCAGTGAGCTAAGTTCATTTTAATGGGATAAAATAATTCTCTTTTCTATGGGGAAAAATGTAATAAAGCAGGAAAATAATGGATTTTTTTTCAGTTTCCTTTAATTTTTACATAATTTAATTTACCTTATTTTCTATTTTTGTGGTTTTTTAATTCTTATTTTTTTCTGTTTCTTAATTTCTATTCTGATTATTGAAGAAATACCTACTTGATTGTTATTACAGTTTTGTAACTGAGTCGGTAAATTCTTAGACATTGTTGTCTAGTTCAAAATTTTAGAAAATTATTCATGACTTTGAAGGGAACCGGGTGTAAGATGTTGGATTAGCACTGTTCACATGTCTGATGATATCTCAAAGTGGATGTAAAAACTCCCATTCACTCACATCCCTCCAGATGGTGGGCCTCACATATAACTGTATATATCTTCTCTCTGTCTCTCACTCTCTGTCCCTCACTGTGGAAAATGTTTAGCATTCCTTTAGTTTTTGAGGGGTTCATATTTAGGAGACCTATCCCGTTGTCCATTTCCTTCATGAGAAAAATTGCCACTCTCTTCACATGGTCTGCCACTCAAGTGCAAAGCATAGATTTGTACCAGCTACACAGGGTTGAGGGAGACCACATTATGTGAAAATGGATTTTTTTTAACTCAACATCATATTGATCTTCAAGGACAACCAATTTGTGCCAGCTGTCATCTTTTCCTGTTAAAACTATTCATTCTCACCCTATGTTGGGAACTTTTTTTTGGGTTGTCAAAATTTGGCTGCCACCACTTGTAACCACCACAAATGTAAATTAGGTGAGGACAAAGTGTAGAATCCCATAATCCACTCTGCTTTAACTCACAAAGAGTATAGAAGATGCTTAGTTTCCATTACAAAAAGAAATGATCTCCTGTGGAGAACTGAGAGATCCAAGACGTGGAACCTGTCCCTGCTAGGGTAAATTCAATAGGAAGCTGTATAATGACTCACTAGCTTATGCAAGTTACACTACTTTAGAAAGGACCAGAAGATGGAAAATGGGATTGCTTACAGCCTAATTCACTGGCAGAGTCCTTTCACCTACCAAATTTGTCAGTGTTAACCATAATGGTAGAGTCAATACAGGGAGAAATACCTAACTGCTTGAAGAGGTAAGCATTTTTGACCTATCGTTCACAAACCAAATGTTTCTCCCAGACATTGTGTAAAGTAGACAGTTCTGGAAAGAAACCCTGCATCAATAGAGTTAATACTGGTTTTCCTCAAGGGTTTTTACAATGGTAAAGAGACCATTAATTTATTTTGTAAGGTGTATAAGAATAAAAAAGATTCATTTACTTAGACTCTGGACTGTAGTAATCAAAAGAACTCTTAGGACTACAAATTTGCTTTGCTAAGTACTTTTCAGCATAGGAAAATCTATTTGATCCCTCTCTTCTTGTCAGGATTTTCTGAGATTCAAAGAACCCCAAATAAAATCTCAGGCTTCGTTTTTGGCAAGAACAAACCACATCCTGCTTTGCCTTCCCTCATGCAAACTGATATATTTGTCTTTTTAATGTTTTCAGGGACAACATGTGCTGTGTAAAGCTTCAGTTATATGATACCCCTTCATCCCTTATATCACATTCAGAATAGTGGTAACTGCTTGCATCAAACTCTTTGGTTAGAACTTTAATAAAAACTATTTAATAAGGTCACAAAACTTCACAAATTCCATTTTCCTTACCAGAGAAAATAGAAACTCTCACATAACTATAGATTTTTGTTGATTGGACACAGATGGAACTATCTTTTTCTAATTTTGACTCTTCTCTGGAACCTAAAATTTCATGGGAATAACTGATTGTTCATATGTTTTTATGGTCAGATCAACTGTCTGGTCAGCTACTCAATGGAGCAGCATTCATTCCTAGGTTGTCTTTCCTCCTTTCCTACACACAATGAACAGTGCCAGCAGATACATTACACAACAGATCCCATCTTGTATGTACACTTCTCTTTTAGAATCCTTCTCTAGTTAAGTTTCTTTCGTTGTTTTTTTTCCCCGACTTTTTTTTGTGTGACTTTCCTGTGTCTTTGTGCCTGATATATTGATCTTTAGTCAGAGTCTCATTTTAGAGTCCGACATTTTTTTTCCTGTGCTATGTCAGACAATCTGTAGATTTTCTATTAAAGTATTATTCTTCCCCTTAGCTTTTCCAACTTTTGAAACTGGTAGTACCTTTTGTTCTCTAAATGACAACTGTATTAAGCAATAAATACAGAATTTAAAAACCAAAACCAAAGCCCCAATGCTCCAAATCTTTACTAATATATAAAATGAATTATACTTTAGTAGTACCAAAGATGGAGAACGTGGAGAGAAACAATTTACAGGTGAGATAAAGACATTTCCAAACACTCAAACCCTCAGAAGCTGCTTCATGTCATTTGCATGGGGCTGTGCTTGTGATACTTGATGATTCCTAAATTTCACTGTGTTCCTGATTTGTTTTCTTGTCAAGAGCATTCTCCATCTTTGGGCAACTTCAGGTTTTTTACCTACAGCCTGACCCCTTTAGCTAAGTGAATGATTTCCCTCTCTTTTCCTGAGAACTCTCAGATCTAATGGGTAATAAGTCAGACCTTTCAGGTTCACCACTAAGCAAGCAGAAAGAATACAAAGCCCTACCTTGCATTCTGTCAGGACAGGGATGAAAAAAAACAACAAAATGATGCTGGAGGCAGCTGTGTTTTTTTTTTTCTTTCCTACATAAGAAATTCTTTAGCTCCTAAGGAAAAGATGGCAACCTAATTAAGATCCTAGCTACTTAGTTTCCCTACCCCAGCATGCCCTGGCAAGTTCTTTACTTCATTTCTCTCTCTCCTTCTTACAGTTGGCTACCCTGCCTCCCAGAAGTAGGCAAGTCTAGAGTAGACCTCCGTATATGTTAAATGTCCTCAGCCAAGGTGAGATGACTAATTATGTACTTAACTATATGACATGTTCTAGGTGATGAGGACAACACATGGTAGTATGAATGAATAGGTCATGCTTCCTCTCTCACCCCCTTAAGATTTTTTAATTAATGATCCTCTTCTTGCCTGCCTGGTTTCTCCTGCAGAAGTCTTCTAAAGAAAAAATGTTAAAACTTTGTACGTTTTGCATCACAATTAACACTCATTTTATAATGACCTCATTAAACGCACAATGTTCACTAACTGGGAACTTTGTATATACACCAAATGTTCCACGACAGATACTAAAACTTGGGGAAAAAAGACATTGAGCAGTGCTTCCGCTAAACATGCACTGATACATTTTAGAGGATTCTTTTCAGATGTCATGTTACAGAATTTAGCACATTAGCTTGTGTGCAACAGTTTGTCTTTGGAGATGAAAGCTTGGAATAAGCATAGGTATCTGGGAAAGAGCAGAATTGCAAACGAACAAAGATTTATGTGCATAGAGATTTTACATATGTATTTTAAACTTCTATAATTGAATGTCAAATCTAGGGCGTGAACTCAGGGTGGAAAGTAACTTTTACTTAAACAAATGCATTTTATTACCTCATATTTAAAAAAGACAAGAGAACGCCTCTCTTGTATCACACTGATTTTTAGTCATGTTAACTCCTTATCCCTTTGTTGAAATTTGCTTTTTCCTTTCTTGTTATTTCCTAATATATTACAATCCTTTCTACTGCCAAGCCTAAAATCACCTTCCTGGATGTCCTTATGCTTCACTGTTGCATTCTATACCTCATAAATTAGACAGATTTTAAAACTAAGAATGACTTTGAAAAAAACATCAATATGTCAAAAATAAACCTGCTAATAAAGAAAAGCAAGAATGTTTTCTGTAATACAGAAATAGTTACCCTGTTCATACCAGTGTTTCACATGGAAATCATACAATGTATCTAACCTGCTCCTTCAAGTGTCCTTGCTTAAGTAAAACAGATTATTAATAAAAGAGTATAAGACTAGAATGAGCTCACTATGATAAGAATTTTAAGTACTGATTCTGATTTTATAAATCCAAATGAAGTGTAATTTGGTGACAGAAGATATTTTGAAAAATCATTAACCTTTCCAAAATCTTGATAAATATCAACTTGCAAAGTCTACAAGCATTCGCTATTCTATTTAGAGACAGAAAAGAATTTTACAGACTAAGGTAGGATTATCTAATTAATGCACTAGATAAATTTGGATCCAGAAACATATTTTGTAAATGGATTAAATACTTACTCACAGAAGCGTGGCTTACTGGGCTAAGGATTGAAATCCCCACATTCATTAAACAACAGCTTTGAATCTTTCTCAGCCACCTTCTTCTTCCTTCAAAATGATGGAGAGTTCACAATCATTCCAGCCTAGATTTTGGGAATCCGTCTCTCCAGCTGAGACCTTTGCTTGCACAGCATTCAAGATTACTGACAATACAAGGTTGCCTTTCCCTTCCCTTCCCTTCCCTTCCCTTCCCTTCCCTTCCCTTCCCTTCCCTTCCCTCCTTCTTCTTTTTGTTCTTCTTTTTCTTCTTTTTGTTTTCTTCCTTCTCCCCCTGCCCTCCCAAGTTTCCACAATGGTATTTACCACTGTTTTTCTTGTACACAGTCTTCATTTCCCAAAGCTGTGGCATAAAAATTGTTGGTTAGATAATTTTAGTAAGTAACTCTGGAGATCAAGTATCTAAAACCCCACACTATTCTGCTTTCATTTCTGGGAAAGCTATGTGTTAGACAACACAATACACTTCCTTATCTTTACTGTAAATTGCACTTTCTCATTAGGGAGATTTTTAAGCATCAGTATGCATATCTTAGAATAATAGAATGTTTTGGGTTGGAAGGGACCCCTAGAGGTCATCTAGTCCAACCCTCCTGCAGTGAGCAGGGACACTGCTAACTAGATCAGGTTGCTCAGAGCCCCATCTAACCTGGCCTTGAGTGTTTCCAGGTATGGGGCCTCCACTACCTCGCTGGGCAACCCGGTCCAGTGTTTTACCACCCTCATTGTAAAAAACCTCTTCCATATATCCAGTCTAAACCTACCCTGCTTCTGTTTAAAATCATTACCCCTTGTCCTGTCACAGCTGGCCCTACTAAAAAGATTGTCCCTGTCTTTCCTCTAGGCTCCTTTTAAGTACTGGAAGGCCGCAATCAGGTCTTCCCACAGCCTTCTCTTCTCCAAGCTGAACAAGCCCAACTCTCTCAGCCTGTCCTCATAGAGAGGTGCTCCAGCCCTTGGATCATTTTTGTAGCCCTCCTCTGGACCCACTCCAACAGTTCTGTGTCCTTCTTGTGCTGAGGGCCCCAGAGCTGGACGCAGTGCTCCAGGTGAGGTCTCACCAGAGCAGAGCAGAGGGGCAGAATCACCTCCCTCGACCTGCTGGCCACGCTTCTTTTGATGCAGCCCAGAGTGCGGTTGGCCTTCTGGGCTGCCAGTGCACATTGCCGGCTCATGTCCAGCTTTTCATCCATCAAGTCCCTCTCGGCAGGGCTGCTCCCAATCCTTTCTTCCCCCAGCCTGTGTTGATACTGGGGGTTACCCCGACCCAGGTAAAAAAATCTGATAAAAAAAATCTGTTATTTACTTTTCTTCACTTAAATGAGAACTTTGGGAGCTCAACACAAGTTAAATAGCATTATTAATAATACTAGTATGCCTAGGTCTAAACACTATGAAACCATCAGGGAATATTGAAGTTGCAATACATCCCCTGTTGTTTGGCTTTCATATATGAAAAGTTCTAAACTGAAAGGATTTGGGGTAGTTACAGATCTTTGCTCAAGACAATGAAATTCTTATTGGGATTTTTGGATTTGTTAATCCATTTAAATCTTCAGAAATGCTGGGAAGTTATATTTCTTCAAAAGTGGAGAAAAGGAAACCTCTAGAAAGGCAGAAATTACTTGTAAATGAATGATAAAAAGAAAACTCTTTATCTCTTGCCCAGAAGATGAAAATAATATTTAAATGGTTCAGTCTTTCAGAAAAGAAAAAAGATGTTGCCACCAAAAGAGTGGTTAGTATATTTAATCTTCCGACCTTATTTAAAAATGAAAACATACTTTAGAATGATTGAAAGGCAGAAAAGAAGAGAAAATGGGAAGAAAAATTGGCTGTAGGAGCTGATTTTCAAGCTTATTCATGTTGGTAATGCAAAAGTACTAATTTGATCATTTGTCTTTACTAACTTCTAAAACACAGTAGATTCCAAGTGACGATTTTTGTTACATTAAACTTTTCTTCAAATCTTTAATTGATGATTCCACAGATAACAGGACAGGAGTGTACAATTCAGAAAAAGCAATGTGGCAGAAAAAAACATGTAGGAACTTTAAGTTGGCTTCACCTATTCTGACAGATTAGGAAAACAAACAAACAAACCTTACACCTCTAAAACAGTGCCATGATCTAACCAGAATGCTTTTATCATCAGGCTCAGGTTATTCAGCCTCTCGTAGCTTCTGGTACAAACAGTGGCCAATTCTTTTACAAGCAGCCTTAATTCAAAGGCAGACCAGCATGACCCATCCCTGCAGTGTCAGCATCAGAGTTTTTAAAGAAGTGATAGGACATGATACATACTGCTAAAAAAGGGACACGATTTGTGGGTAATGTTAATGGAATTGCCCATTAATACTGCAGACTATTCAGAAAAAATACAAGGTTCTAATGTAACATGGGAATCGTAAAATGAAATTTCTCAAAAACCAAACCCTGTGGTATTTGAAAGACTAAATCTAACTTTTGTGATCAACAAATTATGGATTGTGACTTGATTAAAGCATGAGAGCAACATTAAAACAGATACATCTCAAGTAAAGGAAGAACTGATGATAAATAGCACATAATCAGTCATCTTTGTGGTCCTGGAAAGTTATTCTGTTCATTTAAGATTTACTCTTTTTGACGTCAAACTAATTTTTCTCCTGACAACTATTTCATTCACTTACATACCAGGGAATTACAAATGTCAAGAAGCAACACTAGCAAGGAGTTATCTTTGTGAATTTCATCTAAAGTGAACATGGATTTAAGGCACGCTGCTGTTATTTCATGTCTCGATGTAATTGGCCGATAGAATGCATCACCGTCATATTATGGGCTGTCCATATGATCTCAAGACCACCATTCTGTATTTTGTGAAGCCGTGTATTGGTGCAAGGCTTATTATTCTTGTTTAAGCAGCATCCAAAAATCAGCCTGGAGTCTTGATAAACGAATAGCTTGGTACTGCCAAGGGTAGCTGCCAAGTATACATTCCCTGCAAAGACTGTCTTAATGGTACAAGATGTTTGAAAATTACCTTCATCACAAATAGAAAGGTGCTACTCTCTCAGTACCTAATCTTTTCTTCTGATCGGATAAATGTTTGGATCATGCTTCTGCAATGGTTTCTGAGGGCTCTCTGTGGTCAGCAGAGGAGCACCTTTAATGAGCTGGAAATTGTAAGCATGCACTTATTGGAAGTAATCATCCACTCAGAATCAACTCAAACACTAGTTTAAATTGCTGTGTTTCTTAAATGAGACTGAAAGAGTCAGATAAACTTACCTCTTGAAAAATACTCTTTATTTTGATTAACATATTCTGTATATATTGGTTCTTCACGGGCGTTTAAGCCAAAAATATTTACTCTCTCTACCTGTTACCTTAAAAGTACACAAAAAAAAAGAAAGAGAAAGGGAAAAAAATAGCAGAAAGATATTTGACTAGTTTTCTGTTCTCAAAATACAGTGAGGATTCCTTGTGAGAATATTGTCCTAGGTATTACAGGGGAAGGAAAAAGAACAGACTTGGTAAAAACGAGACTGAGGCCTGTTCATGGGATATAGTTTTATCACTGCAATAAGTTATAGTAATGAATACTAGATGGGCACCACTATCCTTACCTGCTCCTTCGTACCATCAATTCTGATTTCAGTCTCTCCTGCAACACTGAATCTGTTATGCTCTGATCTCCTACCATTATAAACCTTATAAAAGTTAGATTAGTTTCTTTTCATAGAATCATAGAACCACTTTGGTTGGAAAAGACCTTTGAGATCGTCGAGTCCAACCTTTAACCTAACCCTGCCGTCCCACCACTAAACCATGTCCCTAAGCACCTCATCTATCCTTCTTTTAAATTCCTCCAGGGATGAGGACTCGACCACCTCTCTGGGCAGCCCATTCCAGAGCCTGACAACCCTTTCAGTGAAGAAGTTTTTCCT
>NW_009259975.1:2103633-2127613 GCF_000687185.1 Egretta garzetta
TCCTGGACCCCTTTGCCCTTCAGGACTATCTCCCAAGGGACTCTCCCAACCAGCGTTCTGAGCAGGTCAAAGTCTGCCCTCCGGAAATCCATGGTGGCAGTGTTGCACTCATGACATGCAATTCCTAAAAGCCAATGAAAAAGTTTGATGAAATGATTACCGAAATTAGTTGTCACATATATTCACAGCAAAAGTAATTTTAATGGTATGATTTAACAGTAGCAGTCGAATAAGTGTTTCTCACAGTTATCACTATCAGTGGTCAGTCCCTTTTTGCTCAATACTTTTTAGGAATAATTCATCTTTCTATGGAATAGTCAGTGTTTCTCAGAAAAAGAGAACTTGACCTGAACGTTGTCTCCTACGTGCCTGCTGTTAAAAAGTGCTGGTGTCACAAAACTCAAACCACAGGTTTCTCTGCTTTTGAACCACCAGGAGAGTCTTTTCCAGAGGTCAATTTCCATCCGAACCAGGTATGTATCGCCACTCCAGACCACTTCCCATTTGGGCAGGCAGGAACCCCATAATGCCAAAGCCTTGACCCTGCAAGGTGATGGATCCTACCACTTCCCTCATCCCTTACAAGGCTTCTTACAGGCATTGCTTTTTGCATGATTGGCTTTGGCCAGACCCACCTATTTTGGTGATATTTTGATCCCGAGATCCTGATCCCGTATATTTTGGCTTCCAGTGCAGGGCTCTGCAAGCCCATTGCAATGCGGTTTTCTGTGATTCTTTGAAAAACCAAGACAGATTTTTGGACCTGAGGTACTAAGTGGCTGAGATCTTCTTCAAGTTGATAGAATAGGCATTCTCACTGAGGATGCTCAAGACATTTTACCCTGCTACAGAGAGGCACATAAACTTTTGATAAGACAGTTGTAACAGCAGTTTGTTAAAACACTTTCTGTATCCTAGAACTTATAAGAAAATACACTGGACTTTCCAAGCTTTGTAAGGAAGCTGCTCTCTAGTTATTATCAGGAACTTTAGTTTTCAGACTAAGGGCAAAAAATGTCAGGTTAGCTGAACTCCTCCACTTACTCCTTAATTACAAAGGAAGTAAGAATGAACACAAAATAATATTCTGTTTTGGAGAAGCCTTTTAAAGGTATAGAAAAGCATTAAAAAACTACTATATGTTGATACTATATAAGACTGACACAGTGAGACATTCTATCGCAAAGTTTTTAGATTAAATTTTTAGACTGTTTTACCTATGCATTGACTTAGTTGCATGTTTGATTTTTCTCATGCAATTATTCAGGTGTTTTTGGTAGTGTGCAACTTTTCTCTTCTGTTACATGATAGCAACATATGTTAACACAAGCATGTCTAGGATATAATCTGTTAAAATCATAGGTTCACAGATTAATTTAATTTGGCAGGGATCTCTGGAAGTCCTCTGGTGCAATCCACTTGTCAAATCAAAACCAGCTTTAAAGTTAGATCAGGTTCCTCAAGGCCTTTCTGAATCCTGTTTTGAGTACCTCCAAGGATGGATGTTCCACAATCACTTTGAATACCCTCATGGCTAGAAAAAAAATTGTAATATTTAACAAAAACTTCCCTTGTTTCTTCCTCCTTTATTACTGATAATGCAGGTTAAATTTTGATAGCTCAGTGACGGGATTGCATTTATTTTTTCTCTACACTTCCAGATACCTACATACCTCTGGAACACAGTAAAGTCCAGTGTATTCACTCCATGCAGAACAACCACCACGATTCTGTGTCGCTCTTCTAATACTCATTTTTTTGCTTTCTGCTCTCTTTACTAGATAGCAGAAGAATGAGAAAGAGGAAGACAACATATAATGAAACCATACAAAACCTGGTATGCTAAGAAACTATAATATATTATACCGTCAAGTTTCTTATTGATCCACATTGACCTTTAATATTAATGTGCTTAGCTACAAATGTCATTGGAACAGACTATAATACTTAATCTCCAGTGACATAAAATGTGCATGTCTACTGTGAACAAAACCACAGATTGTAGTGAAGAAATGTAGCCTTAACTGCATCATCTACTTGTCAGGAGGCTCTCACCATTTGCCATTATGAAAAATGGAGATTAAGAGTATTACCAGGCCAAAAGGCTACTATTCTTCATGGAAAGACATTGCTGTGAAATAAAAACAATTAGATTTTTGTTGCAGACAGGAAAGGTGGTTAAATTATACATGTTTATTTGAAAAGATTAATATCAGGATAGTCTTGATATAAAATGAGAAGTACCAGCACGATACTTTACAACAGTAAACAGAAAAAGTTTTATTGATTGTTTTATCTGCCTGGAATTTATTTTCTTATAGGATATAAAATATAAATTATAAGGCATAACCTTTATTCAAAGGGGATGCCTAACAGAAACACCTTTATCTGTGCACAAAACCACTCCAAACTCACTTTTTTCAAGAGTTAGGGGCTCTTAATAAGTCAAAGTTTTCTGACTGTGCTGGGTGCGGGTTCCCAGGTGCTGGCAGTGGGGTGCTGCAGGGGTGTCCTTCATGAGAAGCTGGGGCTGCCCTGTGCCAGACACAGCTGGTACCAACAGACCCACCACAGGGCACAGCTGAGCCCAGCAAGATGGCAGAGCCTTTGGGAAAACATATTTGAGAAAGGGCAGAAAATGCTGGGGGGGTGGAGCAAGAGAAAAAAAATTACAAAAAGCGTGAGACACAAGCCTGTGAGAGAAGATGGGAGAAGGAGGGAAAAGAGAGACTCATATTGGAACAGGTGAAAAGTGTGAGTATGAAGAAGCAGGAGAGAGAAACTGCTGTGTACAGACCACAACAGATCCTGACCCCACACCACTCGGTGGAGGAGAGGTAGATGAGCCCAGAGTGACATTGAGCTTGGGTGACTGGGGAGGAAAGGTTTTGATTTAATGTTCTTTCAATTTCTCACTTCCTGAATCTACTTTAATTAGGAATAAATTATTTTTCCCCAAGCTAAGTCTATTTTGCCCATGACAGTAACTGGTAAGCAATCTCTTTCCTATTCTTTCCCCTTGTCCCATCGAGGAGTGGGAGTGAGCAAGCAGCTGGATGGGAGTTTGACTCTTAGTCAAGGCTAACCCACCACAGTGCCCAAAGCCCAGTTTGGGTAATGAGATTTCCTTTACCTAAAATTACTTATCTGTTTTACATCAAGAAGCAATTTCTTAAGCCTACACATGAAACATTGTGCTACCAAATTGCGGTTCCTAAACCAAAAGCATTATCCAAGAGAGGTAAGAGGTGGTTGAGGTGGTGTTCAAAGGATGCATGAGCTTACTGAATCAGTTAAGGATGAGAAACTGTTTGGTTTACTAGTATTGCTTGCCTTTTTTTTTCTTGTCATTTTTTTAACTTACATGTAACAATTTTTCTTAGTTCATCCTCTTCATATCAATATATGTGTATGTGTATTAATATTGTCTGAGGAGCCAGTAGGAAGTTAAAAATATTGTCAATGACTAACATCTTGTTTCTTAGTACTGAAAGTTTTAGAAAGTACTCAGCTAAAACTACAAGGCAGTCATTCTGACAAAATAAGAAGATAAAGCGGTTCAACATGGCTAGGTCAAGGTAATGAAGCAGTTAGATTAAATGACAATGGCAGTTGAAATGATACACAGGTTACAATCAGATTAAATTTTAGGACACTGAAAGTTACTTTCTACAGAAGTTAACTGGACAGTTTGAAAGCTGGCATGTAAGACATTACAGAGTATGAAAAAGGGTTGGCTGCAAGACAGTTTCCATGTGATGTGTGCTGAATAATACAATACGCTCAAGTTCAGTGGTGTGTAAATGTGATATTCATAGTTTGAATATATTTCAAATGACAGCATTGTTCACATGTTCCATTTTTTGAAAATTACATTCAATTTATCTTATTCCAAGAAGCTATCAGCAGAAACGTTTATGCACTTATTCTTCAGCCATTGGTCTGAACCAATATGTTGTTATGACAGGGAAGGTCTTAGAACAGATTGCATGGACACATCAAGTTTAGAGTAGAATATATAATTTTCTCCAAGTAATACCATGACTCATAGTCCGTTACGTGATACAATACAGAACAGAGCTGAACCTAATGCAGAGAAAGCTACACAATCTAATTAACATTATTTCAAATGTTTCTGTCAGTCCTAATAAAGCAAACCATAGAGACTTATAAAAAACATTTAACGATTTAATGATCCCAGAAACTCACAGCGTGAGCTAATATAAACTGCTGTAGTGATTTCATTCAACTTTTTAAAAACCTTGAATCTCAGATAAACATAATTTGTCAAATAATAGTCAGAATGAAAATTATATTCATAAATATGTACAAAAACACGGTTATATTTGTTATATTGTTAATGTTAGTTATGCAAAAATTAGAATTTATTTCAGCCTGTAACAGATAAATGAGGTTGTTAAGAAGACCTATTAAACTATAAGAGAAATATTATAGACTATTATCCACTTATTAAAGCTACTGTGGAAGTCTCAAGAATAATTTCTTGTTTTCTCAAAAATGAGCCTTTCTCCTCTGTTTTTGTAGTCACTAAAGCTAACCATTCCATTCTGGGAATGGAAACTGTAGTTACATCCTAGAGTCAGTGCTACACTTAAGATACACAGTGAGTAACATTATCACTAGAGGAGCAGATGCTCAGTTTTCCCACTGAGTTCAGTGAGTTTCAGTGCTCAACATTTCTGAAAATCCATTCTCTTTGTTGCATAGTAGATACAGTAGGCACTGAGCTTCAGAACAGCCTTGAAAATTTTGGGCTAAAGTGTAACTCTTTCTTTGTCATAGACTGTAATCCTTCATATTGTATGACTGACTCCTTCCCCATCTATGTAACATTGGACTATTGGAGACCAAACTATATATAAGCTGACTGAACAGCCAGAAGTGAAATACTGTGTTTCAGTCATATCTACCCTGGAAATAATCTGTAGGGGGATGTATCTGTGAAGTTTGGGAGTAGGGGGAGCAGATTCCCTTATGTTCACTCCATTGCTTCTCTGTCAGTGAGGGCTAAGTTGTCCCCTAGCTATGACAACAGGATCAGAAAACAAAAAAATTAGACATGAGTTGACATCCTTATTATTCATACTCTACACCTTTTATGCTTTATTCAATCCACTTCAGAATCTGGTATGGAGAAGTAAATTGGTGTACTATGGTTACCACTGTTCTAGGACCAGATAAAGGATACTGGGAATGAGACCCAGTATTATTCTTCCTCAATAGGCCTAATAGCACAGTCTGTGATGTGGCCCATTCCAGTAGGAAAATTCTGTAATGACTTGCCTGTGTGAGCAAGGAGTAAATCCCTACTTCCTGTGCAAAGCAAGAATGAAACAGGAAAGGAGCTACACTTCAGAGTATACACCTCTCTGAAGTTCAGTGCCTCCTATTCTTCTTGGTTTAAAATCTTTCTTCTCTACCTTTCATGCTTCATTTTAGTAGACCCTTTTCACTCCGTACAACTTTTGACATATCTGATTCCACCTGTCATTTTTCACAGCAGCTACCAGGGAAGAGAAACATACAGTCTCAGGGAGCACACTGTGACGACATGTATGACCCATGTGGCAGCAGCCTATAAGAGGTTAATGAAAACTCTAATTATCTATCCTTGATATGATGAAGACAATTAGAAACAACTGCTGTAACAGATTACATCAGGAGCCATCTCAGGAGGAGCTATTGAGATTTTAAGCTATGGTGAAAAGGTGCAATGGGATAAAAATAGTCTGCTAAGTAATGAAGGCAGGAAAAAAAAAAAACAGATAAGCCATGAAAGACAATAGGCAGAAATAGTTTCTTGCCACTTAACTTGACCTCTATGACAAGACACCTGAAGAAGAGTATAGGCTTTGTTTCTTCCTCCAAGGGACGTAGAAAGGATCTGGGGATAAAGGGCCTGAAACTGACAGATACCTACCTCTCGTTTGTGAAAATCCTCACTAATTCTGTTATCTGAAAGAGCAAGTGCTCTTTCTTACATGGATGGAAAGATCACAGATGACGAAAAGAGTGTTATACCAGACAGGAGACAGTTATAGTTAACTACTGTATAAAAGATGAGAACAGATCAAACATTAAAACTCCTATGAAATTGTTGGCAAATCTGCATTTAAATTAAAAAAGACTAAGGTCCCAACAGAGATTTACTAGCTTGTAGTTAGATACTTGGTCCAAAAATGCTGTTCAGCTGAAAAAGAGTGAGCGTTTCATGTTGACTGATGTCAACATTTTATCTGCTGTCACTAAAAAAAAATTGAGGTGGCTAAATATAATAATAACTGCTGCCTTTAAATATTGTTTGGTGGCATATGTCAGGATAGACTTTAAAGTCAGGACTAACTGTCCTACACTAACTCTTATTTAGTTTGAAAGACCTTGTTAAGTTCCACTTTGGCATCTGGTCTCCATTTGTAAGGTACAGCAACTTCTGTGTTAACAGGAAAAACATTTTACAGAACTCTGATTTGAAGCATTTTGTAAATATTTAATAAGAATATATAGTGATCATGCAGGAATTTTAAAATTAATAGATACAGTCTACAGAACTCTTAAACTGGCTTTTGTAATTATAAGGTACTGAGAATTTTCTAAATTGTCTAAATTGCCTGATCCTTCTGTAAAGTATTTTAAGTTAAATTAAGATCCAAAGAAAATATTTTAAGATACACAATCCTGAAACTGCAGACAATGTTTTTCAATGTGAAACATTGAAGTGAGTTCTAAATGAATTTTTAGCGGCAAGATGCATGAAAATACACTCACACAATATTATGCACAGACACAATTGTCCAAAAATTAGATACTCACTAGTTATTGTGTGCCTCTGGAGGCATCCCAATAAGAAACTTTATTTACATTCTCATTCTGTCCCTCAGTGTACCTGCGACTTCCCCAACTTACTCCCGTAATTTGGCATTTCCTTTTACCTGGGCAAATCACTTTGTAGTAACATCACATATTCCTAACAGAAAAAATGTTGTCACAGATAGTTAAAATATACTAAAGTTTATAGTATGTGAAATGTCCTTCTTTTCTAATATAATGGACTTATGAATACTTTTTGGCTGTTATTTCATGGTAAATACTCAACAACAGCTTGGCCATTTTTTAAGAACTGAAGTTAATGTATTCTATGATCTCTGAAGGTTTTTTTAATAAATGGTACTAGGTTTGCTCAGTTGTTTCAGTCTTCTGCAACCTCACCTGTCCTGAAGAGGCTCCAAGGGAACTCCTGATGGTTCCACAGGTTAAGCCAATTCTCAGAGCAACCTGAGATAAATTTCCTTAAGCTGGACTGCTTTGAAAACTTCTAATCTAACCTTAAGTTCATATTCATTGTCAGTTCATCTCATTGTCAGTTTTCTTTCCCTGCCAAGAAGTCAGAGAACTTACTTTTGCTTGGCTCTTCTTTTAAGCTATTTATAAAATATTTTCACTATATTTTCTCTCTTTTACCTGTTCTGCTTCATCCTGGGTCTTAGATTTTCACATCATCAAACCTAAACACCCTTGTAAGCTTGTATATTCTCCTGATTGGCTTGACCTTCCTTTATTTTCTGTACAGTTACTTGTACCTGTCATGGTAGAGTTTGTGGTTTATATAATTTGGTCTTGGTGCTCTTTTCCTTAATATGCCACTAGGGCATTCTGTATTTGCAACGATGTCCATTCTTCAAGGAGAAAACCACTTCATTTAACCCTTTCCTCCCACCATCACCCTAGTCATATCTTAAGCTCAGAATTGTAGCTACCACACAATCTGTTTTCATGATGTCTACTGCATTCATTTCAGTACTATTCTTCCTGCTGTTCAGAGAATGAAAAAAGTCACTGACTGCCTTTCCAGGAATGTCAATGGCAAGGACACATATTCCTCTTTTCCAGTACTGCTACAGGCAAGAACCTCCAGCAGAGGAATGAGCACACAGCGTAGAGCAGTATCTCAAATTGCTGCAGCTAAAGTATCAACAGCTCCTGTGTGTATGCTCTCTTCCGTGAAGCTCTTCAGCAATTCAGGACTGGCATTTCATTGCAGCTTTGCAACCATTTCCAGAACCATATTCTAAACATCAACATATTTATTATTCTTATTCTTGCTTTTGCTAGCTTTTTTGAACTGTTCCTGGAACATTTTACAACCAGAGGAAAATAAGCATGAACATAATAGGTTTAGAAGCTGTTTGTTGCTTGATGTTGTTGGGGATGGTATTATGGTTTCAGCTGAAAAACATTAAACAGTGATCTTCATAGCTTTTATATATACCTTATTTCAGATTGAAATTATTTAAACTAGCAGTCTAGAACAAACTTCACATATTGCCAAATTACACTTGTAGAAGTAATAAAAATTGAAATCAAATAGGATCCAGTGAATAAATCTTTATTCAGCTTTAGTCAGGCTACTTGAAAAATTTACAAGTTTACCTTTGAAGCAATTACCTGATAATTCACATAGAGCATTTCTTTTCTCTTCTTTGCGCATGATTCTCCTATCTTTTGAAACATCTTTAATTAAAACAAGTTAGCCACTGGGATCTTTATCTAAAATCACTTCTACTTATCTTATTTTGTTCAGAGATGTCACACAATTCAAGATTGGACTCAATAAATACAGCCTTGAGGCAGTATGCAGCTGTGCTTCTTTTTCACCTGTGCCCACTTTTGTAAAAATATCTGATCGTATCTTTAATGTACCAAAAGCTCAGTAAATCTAGGTTAAGTCCCAAGAGCCTGACAAGTATCAAGCTGCTTGCTGAATTTTACAATTGCTTGACTCAATAAGAATACAGAATGATCAAAATGGAGAGAAGTGCATTTGTGAGCATGTATTGCTTCAGATGATGCTAATATGAAAGCTAAAATACTTTCTCATACTCCTCACTTTCTCCTCATCCTCTAGACAAACCTGTACATAAACATAATTAATAATGCCATTAACCACTTCATATGTATTTATTTTATATTATAGTTCTAAGAGGTTCAGAAGACAGAACCCTATAGTTCAAATCTTATAGGCTCTGAAAATATTTCATCAAACACTATAAATCTTTCTTTTTCTCAATGTAATAATTCAAACAATGCAAACATTCTCTGACCTATGTGTAATAAACATTTTCTGGCTAAACACATACCCTATTTCACTCAGCAAGTCATTGTCCTTGGAAAGTCAAAATATTCACTTGATTCTTTCTCCTTCACAATAAATAAATAAATATGTTAAAATATAATTTAGGGTGATACTTAATGAAAAGGCATTTAATTTGGGATGGAGCATTCTAAAATGATACTAGATGAAACTTCCTTCTACCAAAAGAAAACTTAATTCTAGCATAAAGTCTATTTTTAGCAGAAGGAGAAATGTTAAAGTAGAAACAAATCTTGACTGTTTGCCAAGAACAGGTAAAGCAATCTTTCTAGATACCTATTTCATAAAGGTTTTAAACCTGCCAAGATTCTTCATGGAGCAAGAGGTGAAAATAAGGTGAAACTTCATGATGTAATAATTCAAAGGATATTTCCATTTTATTTTCTGGGCCATCTCCCCCCATCCACTAATGATCTTGAGTTTAAGAACTAATAATTGTTAAACTTCAATATTCTCAAATTAAACATTAATTTCTCTGACTTTTTTTCAAAATGTGCTTTTTTTATTTTCCAGGCACTCACAGAGACAAAGCAGAACAAAACAAAATAAGTCACAGAAACAAAACACATAGGATAACTATAAATAACTGAATACAGAACTGGTTATAATATTTCCCAAAGTAAAAATTATTTATTATTTTTAAAGCAATTGAGAACTAAGGATAAAGAAAAATCAGGTATGCAAGATTCTGTTTTTTGCAATCATACATCAAGGACTTATACCTAAAAGGATGCCAGAATAGACACACATACAGAAATATATATGTAAAATTTCAGTTATCAATACAATTATACATATGCTTACAATTTTTAATCTCTTCATGCAAACTCTAATGAAATCCATTTTTTCAGGAGTTTTAATGGGAAGCTGAAACTGTTTTTCATACAGAGAGAAATCCTGAAGACCTATTATTCCTGTTTCCTGTGTGTGCACAGTTCCCAGTTACTTCAGCAGATATGTTATGCGTACCCAACATGATGTCCGTGCCCCAAGTGTATGGCTTAATAACATGCAGTACATAAAACTTTTTGCATGAACACTCTAATTTTGAACCCTGAAATAGAGTTCTCAGCTGCGTGCTGGGTATGCTAGTGACGTTAATCTGATGCTAATAGCATCTAATGACACTACTTGCACATCCATAACAAACTAGGACTGAATAGGTTAGAAATTCTTTAAGTCTTCCAAATGGAAAGGCACAAGTAGCAATCAGACATGTTCAGGTGCCAGGACTGATAAAAGAGAAGTTGTCATCTTCCTCAGAAAAAATGATATTATGGGTAAGAAGCCTTGCAAAATACACAGTCCTTTTCACCCCACCTTCCATGTCACTCTCACAGTCAATACCACTCTTCATAAGCTCCCTGGACACACAAATCCATTCTCAATGACAGGCAGTCCCTTTTATTACAACATTTTTTTTTCCTTCTTCTGTTCTTACACTTTTTAACTGTTCTTAAAGTACAGGGGGTCAATGTGCACGCAGTTCAAACAAAGGCAATGGATTTGGCATTGGCTGTAAGATTATGAGAGTGAACTGGTTAAGATAATCAAGGCTGAACTTACCTAGAGTATAACGTCCCAATGATCCATTCCTTTATAGTTGGCCATAATACTGACAGACTTTCTTTTTTTTTTTCCTTTTTTTTCTCTACTTGTTTTTTGTTTGTATGATTGGTTTCATTTTTGTTGTTTGATTGTTTTTTTTTTTTTTTAAATAGTTTCCTTCCTAGTGGTGTTCTTGTTTGATTTTCACTACATCATTAGGGAGAGAAAAAAAGGTAGGGAATGTGGCAGGGCAGAAGCTGCTGCTGGAGGAAGAACTGACAGGGTCAGTCTTTTATAGTTTGCAAAAAGTAGATCTCAGTCTTGGGAAAAGTATAATTAACCTTTCCAAACATGTAATAAAGACTGCATTCATTGCTTTTTACCCCTACCCAAAATGCAGAACTAGTGGTTATTTAGCATACAAACATATTTATTCTTGTTTAAATAGGATGAACACTGTAAGTTGATTGTTCTCCATATATTATTTCTGAACTTCTATGATTGTTACTTAACACGGAGTGGTACCTCTCTGCTGCTCTAATTTCTCTAGAAACTTTTCTGAATCCTTCAGTGAGGGAGAAAGAACAATATTGTAATTACTGGATGGTAATTTACAAACAGTTTCTCTGTTACCCTAGAAAGTGATTTTTAGGATGTTATAAAACAAAAATTTTGAGCATTTGCGAAATATGCATGGAGCAGGCAGTTTTGAGTACCAGTCATTTCTTTCAAATAATACAAACATAAGTGGACAAAGAAGAAAAAAGAACTGAGAGGTATTGTCAAGCCATACCATTAAAAAAAATCTACTTAAATTTCTTAATGAATATTTATGTTGTGATATAAGAGGATTGATGCAGTAATAGTGATTTGATTGAATGGCAAGCATTAAGGGTACACTCATCATGAGATCTCCAATGTTAGCTTTCTTACAGTAATTTTACAGTTCTATCCTCTTTCTTACTGACTTTTCTTATGTATTCCTGACTATAAATTGAATCTCATTCCAGGCATGTTTTTCTAGGAAAGGAGTTTTATTTTTCCGTGTATACAAAAAGGAAAAAAAGAAAATGGTTTCATAAAAACCTGAAAGGAGGATCAGTTCCATGCCTGTTAAAACATAATAATAAAGCTCATGTTATCTTCAATTCTGGCAGAAGTCCAAAGTGTAAATACTGAGTGAAAACTGAAGTGGTGTGCAAACTGAAGATGAGCTTTTCGGTAACTTACTCTATTTGTTTAAACCTTGTTAATGTTTACTCATAGAACATGTTGATAGATTATTTCTTGGTACTATTCAAAATTAACAGTACCCAGCATCATGCAGTTTGTCATTAAACCTAAATGTAAATCAAGGATGGAAAAGGTGGTGTGTCTCTGAGAGAGACATAAAGAAGAAAGGTCTGAAAGACAAAAAGGGGGGAGGAGGTATTAAATGTTACCAGAAGAGAATTTAAGCTTTGCACCACCTAGGGTAGATCTTACATCTTTGATAACCTTGAACCTGTAGAGCTTCCTGTGTTGGCACCTCTGTGATGCTGATTTCCATGCATAGTGCAGGTCGCTATGTGCAAGTGCAGGTGGGGAAACCAGTTGTGAGCTCTTTTACACATCTTGCTGTGCAAATGTTAGACTGGCAGGGAGTAGAGAGAGTTGGACCTCTGCACCTATGGAATGACAAACCAGCCAGGAGAGATGGTCTTTTCCAATCTGCACTTCATTTCTATACTGGAGAAGACATTAAGGGACCAGATGGAAAAACTGTCTTTCTAAGTCCTTTTTTCCAGGCCTTTACATGGGACTGTATGGTTACTTTGCTATGATACCTTACCCGGTTCTTTATTATCCAGGATAGCTAATAACTACCATTTTCACCCAGGAGAAATGATGAGCATAATCTTATTACATGTAGAAACCACAGGACCTCAAACGTGGACATCGAATTTCGTGTAAGAAATCCTTACGGCCTGCTGTGGTAGCGAACGTTATAGAAAGCTGCATTTGTAAACCAAACAGATCAATCCTCAGTACCTGGATTTATTCAGCTTTTATTTAACAGACTTGTACTGGTTTCTGTACAGGCTTGCTGAAATCTGAAAAAAATAAAATAAAAACCAAGAACTTTTTGGACAGATGTGGTACAGAATGAGAAGAAAAAAAGTCTAAAATTCAACCTATAATATTGTTTTTGTCTGTAACACTGCTGATCCAAAAAGAACTTCCATTAAGAGCAGCCTTTAGGGACAAGTTTTGAGTATATAACCTGAATACAAAACACTTAGGATCATGCATATTTATCTCCACTAATGAGAGACTAAGTGTTCTATTAAATGACATTCATTTTAAATGGCTAAGTCTCATAAATTGCATATCTTAAAGTCATAATTAAGATCTGTGATTAGCTGAGACATTTAGAAGAGGTACTTGAGGAATCAGTAAAACAGAAAAGATACATATCAAGATTCAATGAATAAAGCACCTTGTTTGCACTACAACCCTTACACATATAGTGGGAGGGATAGAATAGAAATGTTAATACTGAGTTGAATTTATAGCATGATTCCAAATGTCTCAAAGACTGGAGCTTTAAAATAGTAGCTCTCAGTCTCTGCTTATGGTAATCTCATATTTCAAATATAAAAGAAGAATATATCATCTTTCAAGAAAGGGAGAATGGCCTGTGAGCCCTTAGCATTCTCATGATATTTTAATGCAGCATATATCTTGGCATGAAGGTCCATGCTTTAAAGTGCAATTACTGTATTGGGAAGTGTTAAAAAGAAAACAATAAAGCCATCATTTCTTTTTGCTCGTCGCAAAGTATAAAAGGATAAATACATTCTGACCTGAATTAAATTATGTCAAACTGTGGTTTTGTCTTTTTAAGAACAGTGAGAATGGATATTATATATGTTCTTAGCAACACATTAAACTTTAAATAAATGCTTTAATTGTAATACCAGGTTGTTGTTGTTGTTGTTGCTATTATTAATTATTATTATTATTATTTGCACCAAAATACAGGATTTTACATGTACAGAATCACTAAAATATGAAAATATTATTTCCTGCATATCAGCATCTAACTAAATTTGCATGCTTGATTTTGAAATGAGTTATACAATGATCAAAATATGGATAAATATTAACACCAGGAGAATCCAGCACAAATTTTGCTGTGCTTTCAGTTTTTCTTTCTCATGTGAAGAATTTTACCTTTCAAAAATTTATGAATCTACTAGTCCATTTGATTATTTTTATTTAGTTAAAGTCACTTTTATCATTACTATTCTGTGCAATCAGGATTTTTAACAGATAATTGAGAGAAAAATATCCCAAAAAATATAATTCTAAGGAAAGTAATTATCTGAGATCATTTCTCTGTTGTTTTTTTTTTTTTTTCAGCCTGAATGTGAAAAAACACAAGAGAGTTTGGAGACCTAAAATGAAGATACTTATAATCCTTCATCTTCATTAATTTTCATTGATGAGCTATGTAATATAATCTCCTGATATGCTATTATTTAATCAAGTTTGGTAGAAATAGGTATAGTAGGGATATGCACTTCTTAGTTCTCACAAAGGAATCTATTTAATTACTGGTTGTGTATTAATAGCGGGGAGTGTTACATTTTTGCTTACTGAATTTGAGTGTCTTTAACAGGCTAGCAGGTGGGGGGGTTAATATATATAAAAAAGTCACCTTCTTTGAAACTGGCAACATGTGTAGAATAAGCTCTATTAAAGTCTTTATAAAAGACAACATTTTAAGCAGAACTATGTAAAGAAAATCCTGAGGATTTCAAAAAACTGTGCTTATTGGAGAGCATACTTGCCAATCGTAGAGAGTGATAAATGAATGTTTCTAGAAAGGCAACCTTGTGGCAGGAACATAGTAAATTACTAAGACAATTATGATGACAATGTCTAATATTCTCAGCTCAGAAAGCAAGAGAACATCTTAATCCCCTTATGCCAAAAATTACTGTATTAGAAATAATTCCATAACCATATAGACAGCAGAAATGAGAGTAATTGCTGCTCTCCTTGATCTAAAATAAGCTTACAACCAAGATAGATAAAGAGGACACAGACGCTGTAGATGTTATTTTAAAATATCCAAATAAGTTTCAGTATCCTGGTAAGTCTCACAGCACTGAAGGTAATTTAGCACACCACTAGCTCTGCTCCTATTGAAGAGCACAGAGGAAGCCCTACTGGTTCAGTTGGAGCTAAACACAAAGGGAACTGTCTTTTGTTGTCTAAAAGGTTTGTTATAATGACGGAGAATTATTCCTGGTTCTGGAAGAGGGGTCTGCGACATGGAAAGTACCATAAGTGACCCAGCTCTGAATTCCAAACTAAACTTCTTGTGTTATTCTTTTTTTATTTCCATGATAAAAGTCTTCTATGGGTATGTATGCAAAAAAATTTTGTCTTCCAAAGTGTTCTGTCATCACTGCTAAGGGGAAGTACAGGTAATTATCCTAGTGAGGCTCAAAGTTTACTTTGTAGCTCAGGAACTCTCTGCACCAGACTTCTGTAAACAAAGCTGCTTTTATTCTGCCTCTCTTGGAAACAATTTTACCACCCCCTTAATCATATTTCCTTTGTTCTGAATGGAATAAAGACAGGATCATGGTAGTTCAGAAAAACAGATGGGGCATGAAACTCAGGAAAGTGTAAGCACATTTGGAGAAAGAAAGCACTGGAGTCTGGCTGGTTTACTGGATTTAAAATAAAGTAAAAGCAAAAAGATGAAAAGGCTTACTTTTAAATGATAAATTCAAACACTAAATATCATTCTGGAATAAGCTTAGAGTTCTTAAGTTGAGCAGGTTCTTCCATCCTTGCCTTCTTACAGAATCCCAGTTGTGGGATTTTCAGCTATGCAAAATACTGCAGAGGTCACAGAAGGAAGGAACCAAAAAGTACCATACGCATGTCTTTCGGTTTGACTGTCATTCTTCCAGACCAAAATAGAAATCTCAATAGATAGCTCCAAATGTGTGGTTATGTAATACATCTTGGCAGAGCAGGCTAACAGCAGCAGATTGAATTAAGACTATAGAATCTTTGAAGTGAATAATGAAGTAAAGATAAAATAAATGTTCAAAAACTGAGGAGTGTAATGAACTTCACAAAGGATAGGAAAGCTTAGAGTTCAGGTGATTAAACCCTATTTCCCTTCTAGAAGTAAAAATGATAAAAGGTGGATTATACCAAAGTACCAACTCTTATAACCAGGATTGGTATATCTGAGCCTATTACACAAAATTAGGAATAAGTGGCCTAAGACTGTATATGAGTATTACAAGAATGTGAGAAGTAAATTCGTTTCAGAATGACATAATCTCTGAGTGACAATGAGGGCCTATCATAAAAATGAGTAAAGGCAACATCTGTTGAAGCAACCTAGTGGTAAACAAGTCTCTACTCTTTTCCAAAACAAGTCTGTGGAGGAGCTTTGCATACTTCTGATTGCATATTTGCAGCTGGAGGGTGTATAGCTGACTTTATTTCTGTAGCAGGTTCTTGCTGGTTTAGACTATAGCAAAGTGAATTCATGCAAGGTCTACCTACATATATGTATCTATATGCACTGATGTTTGTATTTTACTATAATGATCTGGCTTGCTAAGTTTTAACTCTCATTCGAAAAAATGTAGATCTAATTTGTCCAAGCTGATGCATTGCTAAGATACTGAACTTACCCCAGGTAATAAACATCAATGGGGTTTTTTGTGGAGGTAAACATTCTAAGACCCTCTTATTAGTTTTAATTCATAAGAACTGTCATGGCTTAACCCCAGCTGGCAACTGAGCACCATGCAGCCACTCGCTCACTCCCCCCACTGTGGGATGGGGGAGAGAATCAGAAGAGTAAAAGTGAGAAACTCATGGGTTGAAATAAAGACAGTTTAATAGGGAAAGCAAAAGTCACTCACGCAAGCAATTCAAAGCAAGGAATTCATTCACCACTTCCCATAGGCAGGCAGGTGTGCAGCCATCTCCAGGAAAGCAGGGCTCCATCACACATAACGGTGACTTCGGGGTGCTGGTGGATGAAAAGCTGGACATGAGCCGGCAATGTGCGCTGGCAGCCCAGAAGGCCAACTGTACTCTGAGCTGCATCAGGAGAAGCGTGGCCAGCAGGTCAAGGGAGGTGATTCTGCCCCTCTACTCTGCTCTGGTGAGACCTCACCTAGAGTACTACGTCCAGCTCTGGAGCCCTCAGCACAAGAAGGACATGGAAGTGTTGGAGCGGGTCCAGAGGAGGGCCACAAAAATGATCCGAGGGCTGGAGCACCTCTCCTATGAGGACAGGCTGAGGTGGTTTTAAACTAAACCAGGGTAGGTTTAGACTAGATATAAGGAAGAAATTCTTTACAATGAGGGTGGTGAAACACTGGAACAGATTTTCCAGAGAGGTAGTGGAGGCCCCATCCCTGGAAGCATTCAAGACCAGGTTGGATGGGGCTCTGAGCAACCTGATCTAGTTAGCGGTGTCCCTGCTCCCTGCAGGGGGGTTGGACTAGATGACCTCTAAAGGTGCCTTCCAACCCAAAACATTCTATGATTCTATGAAGACAAACGCCATCACTCTGAACATCTCCCCTTTCTTCTTCCCCCAGCTTATATACTGAGCATGACGTCATACAGTCTGGAATAGCCCTTTGGCCAGTTGGGGTCAGCTGTCCTGGCTGTGCCCCCTCCCAGCTTCTTGTGCACCTGGCAGAACAGGGGAAGCTGAAAAAGTCCTTGACTGGTGTAAGCCCTGCTTAGCAACAACTAAACCATCAGTGTGTTATCAACATTATTCTAATACTGAATCCAAAACACAGCACTATGCCAGCTACTAGGAAGAAAATTAACTCTGTCCCAGCTGAAATCAGGACAAGAACAAAACAACTTTGGTATCTACACTACATGCGTTAGTCCAGAAAAAACCCCATATAACAGCAGAAATATTTTGTGCCGTCAGTGAGACTTACTCTTTCTGTAGGATATAACTCTACAGCAAACAGAATGGAGAATTACTTACGTCATTTTTTTGCCTTTTTTTTGCATCTCACACTGACTTTTCATTGTTGAGATAGTCTTATTGTATTTCTAGGAGGCAGGATTGATGGGGCAGGATTTTTGTTAGTACAAGTATGTTTGATTTTAAAGACTTTTGCTAACAATTTAACTGGTGGCATACCTGAAAAAAGTAAAACATGCAAACAAAGAGCACTATATAGTAGTGGGTCTGTTGAGGAAATACTCCATGGAATCAAACTTGATAGAAAACAAAGCAGAATTCTAAATACACCAAATATTCACACACTTCAACCTAAACTCTGCTTGGCTGAAATAATTTCCTTGTAATTAAATGAAAGGTGAAAAGGAGAACTGCTGACTACATTTTTTTTTTTACAAACACCCCTGCACACACACACCTTCTTTTAAGAACTACATTCTATTGTTAGAAATACAGAGCATGAGGGAACACATGAAATACATTATAACTGAAGTGGAAAGTGAATAAGAACTTCCTCCTTCATATTGTTTTGTTGTGGATCTTAAAAACAGTTTTATCTGCTTATTCTAATTTAATTTATAAAATTTATTAAAGAGTCTGTGTACCAGTCAACTAGTACCTCAGCTACAGGGAGAGAAAAACACTTGACAAACTATTATTAAAGTGTGCAGCCTGTGGGTACTGGGCCAATTTTAACTATCCCATGGTTTGTTCTAGATGCATCTTCCCAGAAGAGCACTTAGAACTGAATCATAGGCCATAGGTCTTGTTTTAGTGGCAGGAAATTGTGGCTGTGAGATACCCTCTTTATTTACAGTATTACTTGTGGGGTATCTGGAAATATTGGTAATAATATGAGTGCACAGAACTAGTGCATGCAGAGTTAATTTGAGCTGATAGCAAGCTATAAGCGATAGACCTCTATTTTCAATATATAGGTTTCCTAACTAGAAAAACAGAGCATAACTTGTTTAAGATTAAAAAGAGAAATTAGCTAGCATATGTTCAGCACAGGTTCAGTAGGCTAACCTTGTATCCAGTGAGGATACTTTTTGGAGAGGTTCACTTGACTGATATGGAAATGGTTCTATTCTCATATGTGAATAACTTATTTCAGGAACATTCAACATTAGCAATGTTTTGTACTTCTTGTCTTACAATGTGTTATTATTTTTTTGTAATGGTTTAAATCCTCTTGTTGTCAACTGATTAGTTAATTTTGTACACTCACATTTAATCATCCATGTTACTGATTCAGTATTTGATTTGATTTAGAGAAAGTCAATTATAATCTGAATTTTAAAATTCCATCTTCCTGAATGTTGTCTTTAAGTTACTTGAGTAGAATGACAGCTTTCATTATTCTCTCTGGATGAAAAGAAGAGAAGTGGCTTTATGAGAGTATTTCTTTCAGGATGCTGTCTTCATCTTTAAATTATTTGACACTAAGTCACGGTATTTACCACTTCTAAAAGAGAGAAAAAAATATTCATTCTGTTAAACCACACAGACAGACTTTAAAGGACAGCAGTGAGGATGCATTTTATGGATAAAAGTTGAGTCTAAACTTTCCTTTTGAAAAGTGTTGGAATAATATATTAAGAAAAGTTCAGTCAGACATCATCCTTAAAAAAGCAAGAAAGTCAGCAGTGAGTTTATTTTTCCATAATTAAGACTAAGTCATCTCTTACATGGTAAGAAATAAAACGCTAGCATATGCTAATGCATATAAATCCTGGGATTGGAGTCTTTAGTTGGACTTGCATTTTGAACTGTTTTTTAAAGGACAACCGAGTCAGTAGGCTTCCCACATACATGCTGTTGGCAAAACCCTCATTAAGACCTTAGTGGAATTTTAAATTTGCTCCAACAGTAATACACACAAATTAACATCTTGTATCCACCTCAGTGAATGTTACCTCGGATTTCTCTTTTAACTGAAATGGAAATTTCTATGCCAGTGGAGAAAACACAGCTTCATGAACACGAGGTAATTTTATTTACATTAGATTACTCCTGACATCTGAAAAGCTGATTACTGAACAAGACAGAAAATTAATGAAAAACATAAGTATGCCAAGTCTTGCCTATTGTGCAGCACCCCAGTTGTCTGAATCTGGTTCCTCTTTTCTTGCTCTGGTTTGAAACTCCACAGGGGTAAAGGCTATATATTTCAAGAATGTAGCCCCCAGCACCCTGTTAATGTTAGTCAACAGAAGAATAGCTGCTGATAGCTTCATGGTGACTTTTTATTGAGACCAAGTACTCTATCCTGCAGAGCCACCATGATCCACTTGCTGCCCCGAGGTCTCCGTTCTAACACCATCACAGTGATCATTTTAGTGCAATATGCAGATTTCAGTATTGTGATTGATGATTTCTCGTGTCATTTAATACAAGCAAATTTTGATAAAATATAATTGGGAATCAGAAAGTTAACTTGATGGACTGTAATGGCTAGTGCTATGCAGGCTTAACCAAATCTGATGATCCTTTCTGTCCTTAAGCTCAGTGAATCTGTGAATTTACTGAGCTCTCAGAATTTCCACAGCCACTCAGAAAAAGAGATTCAATAAGAGGATCATATCTCACTTCACCAAATAGACACCTCAGGGCTCTTACTCTGATCTCATTGTGAATTAAGAATGATACAAATATAAAACTGGTATAAAAAATAGTAGAACTGATTATATTCCACCCTTTTCCTGAAGCCTTACAGCTGAACTTTTCCGAGGAGCAGAAACTGATACAGTGTGACACAAACTTTACATGCGGTCAAACAAAAGTTCAAGAACCTCCCATTAGAAAGTGAGTACACACACAAAAGTCATAGGGGAAAATTCTTTTAAAAATAATCAGCAGTGCAGATAGAAGGCATCTCTTTCTTCTAACCAATTTCTCTTTCCAGCAGCTTATGCAACTAAAATTGACATAATTATTTTTATGTAACTAAGCTGTTGTTCATATGTTAATGAAAAAGGCAATAGAGGATCTTGTACAACAGGATCATATGCAACCATAATGGTACTAGTACTTGGTATTTCCTCCTACAGCCAACACAAACACAACTTGATCACGGCTGTCCATTTTTTCTGTACCAGTGAAAAAAACTCTCATTGTATATCTTCCCTATAATACTTCCATAACCCTTTCAAAGGGACAAAGATATGCTACAGCTCTTAAACTTTTTTACATGTTTTTACCCCTGGTAAATAATAGAAAAATCATGGATACTGACTGAAGGAAACTGAAGGTATCACATTTTCTTTTATTAAAACAATTTTTTTTCTGTTTCTCATGAAGCGTTATGTTATTTATATCCTGATCATTGCATTTCAGGTTATATATGCATTGTGATATACACAATCTTTTAACTTCTGTTACATTCTATAGTCATATATTTCTTTTGTAGTGTGTCATATTTTAAATGGGCTCACACTTTGCCATGATGTGATTAAAGTTGGTGTTTATACACTGTTTCAATGGAAGAAGTACAAATACAAATTCATATAAAAGGCTATTTGAACAGACAGATCAGCAAGTAACAGCTGTTACCACGTTCAGATATGTCTGCAGGATTAGTTCTTTTTCCAATACATCTTTAAGTCAATAGATGTAGGTTAGCTGATGGGATGTGCCATTTGCAAAGGTATCTTTCATGCTACTACACTGAACACCTTGAAATCAAGCACTTTATAATGTTTGCACTTTGTCAACATTCTAAATGTGTTGCGAATGAGATTTCTGTGACTAATGTAATATGGCAAACAAATCTGTAAAATTTTGGGTGTAAATATATACACATACAGTATATATAGTGCATCATACATATACGAGGCACAAAAAATGAACTATCTGCGCATCACCTCTTTTGACCTGCATGACAGAGATCCAAAAATTATTGCAGCCAAAGTCCAAAACTTAAAACACAGATCCTGAGATCCAGCAGCTATTATTCATTTATTTGCCAAAGATAAGTATTGCAATATTGGATGTGCAGTTTCTCAATCATTCTTTAAAGAAGGGAAATCACTTCACAAAACACCAAAATTGCATATCTCCCAAGAGTAGTCCATCTTTTTACGTGCATTCTGTGACAGAAGTTGTTTGTCTGCTTGTCAATTAGAAAAAAAATATTTAAATTTGGTCTGACAATCATCTACACCTGTTATTATCTGCTAACATCTTTCCATCTCTGGAGAAACGTGAGCAGAAATTACAGATGGTAGTCTATTGCCCTATTGTTCTGTCAAGGTAGAAAGAAGAAATAACATTATTCAGGCCTACTTACTGGCAGTTTTCACTGTCCCACCAAATTTTGGTCACTATCAAGAATATATAGAATAATAAAAACAATATTGGATTTTGAATGTTATATAGTTATTCTTGATTAGCATAGGAGCATACTGTTCTTGCAGAGGGAAACCAAAGTATTGAGAAGGATGAGATTTTTTATTTCAAAACAAGGGCATGCTATCACTGCATATCATCCAGAAAAGGTTATTACATGACACATTCAACATTTCAAACCTATGTACGTCAGAAAAGCATTTCTCTAATTTTGAATGAGTGAAGGTCAGAACTGATAAAGCTGCAACATGTGAATGACTGCAGCTCTGCAGTTGTCAGTAAAGGGAAAAACAGCAATTGTTTTTCACTCTAAGAGTTCAGATTCTAATGCTTTAATTAAAGAAAAAAATCAGTTCTTCAGTGACTGGAATTGCTCTAACTCCAGATTTAGAAAGCATACAAAGAAAAGTAGACATATGTTTAGGCATTTATTTTTTGTTTTTTTACCTTAAAGCAACAATGCTTAATGTTTAAATAAAAAATTAGAAGTGAAAAGTAGACATAAGGAAATATAGCATGATTTCCACAATAGCAGAGTTCTCTACATGGTGAAATTACTATTAGCATGATCCATAGGAATTCAGAAGCTGAATGATCGTTATACTGCTGTAGCTCTGTGAAGTGACAAGAGATATTGATGAGCCTATAGGTTTGCTTTTCATAAGAACAAAATAAAATTATCATTAATACAGAGTAGCAGCAAATCTAATTCATTTTTTGTTACCAGTATTCTCAATTCTGTGTCATTATCCAGGAGGATACCATCTTATGCTTTCCACTGTTACTTTAAGTCATTCTTATGCTGTGAAGTGCTTATGACTCCTCTCTACCCTTTGATTCCACATTAGCAACCTGTGATTTGCAAGCCAGCGCTACTTCAGCGCATGGTATGAAACAATGAAAGTGAACCTGTGCCAATACATTCATGCTAGCTAAAGTGAGGCTCTAAGCCTATTAGTTGGCAGTGTCCTGATGCAGATTCTTTTGACCTTATGCGTTGTTGCCTTGCATGCAGGTAGAGAAGATAACGTTGGTGCAACAAATGTTTTCTTAGAAATTTCATTCCATCTTTTGAAGAACTACTTTGCTTCAAACCCTGACTTTTATTGGAGACCAAGAAGAGATTAAAGTCCTCTACTGCGTACAAAGTTAATATTAAAAGAACCTCACTTTCATCAGCCATCTCATTTACTATATGTGTTGGCATGTCTTCCTACATTTGCCTTTTGTTTTATTGAAAGAATTCAGAAGATAATAGCAAATAATTGTGTCACCCAGAGACACTTCCGTAACAGTCATGGGTTTGGGTTTTTTCCTGCTTGACTGGGAGATAGATTCGTATTTTAAATTATTTGCTGATTATTATTATGGAAATCTGAGGTTTAACTCAAAAAGCCAAATCAGTTTCTTGTCCTGTATTGTTAAAAATTTTGTGGATTAATTGCAAGTTGTGTAGTTCAGTGAATCTCATTCATTTTAAAGCTTAATCTCACTTGAAAAACCTGACAGTGCTCCAGATCAGACTGGTGCTGATTTCATCTTACTTGTTCTCACTGAAAATTGCTAATTTCCCTCTCCAATCAAAGCTCTATGTTTCCTATAATAAATTTCAAGTGAAGCTTGGACCTTAATTTTATAATGTACTGATGCCTCACCAGTAAGACTAGCCACTTCAGTAGTGAATGAATGACTGATTTAAGCACTCTAAGACCTATTACAAGCCTTCACTATTTTATTACTTGCTTATATGTTGTTATAGAAATTTGTAGAGGTTTCAAAGACAATTTGTTTCTGTGCCTGACTGCATTTGGTGGGATTATTTATTATCCCCTCAAGAAGAAAACATCCTAATTATTTTTTTCTTCTTGAATATTAAGCTGAAGGTAAAT
>NW_009259975.1:2127642-2154409 GCF_000687185.1 Egretta garzetta
ATAACTGGAAATACCTGTTGTGAACTGTGAACTCAGAACAGACTGCATTGCAGCTATAAAAACATGGCCTTTTTTTACTTCACAGTAGGTTTAATTTTTAATTTTGGTTGCTATACTCTAAACTTCGCCAACATTCTTCCTTTACTAGCAGGTAATGATTTAAATCAGCCTGTTGGATAACTTGCCTGAAGTTCTTAATACCTATTTTTGTCCACTCACATAATTACATTGTTATCTGGAGTTTAATAGAACATTGCAACATTTAATTAAAACTGTGTGGAATGATTACTATTTTGATTAAACCTGTGTTTGGAACCAGCCAATTTGTCGACATGAGCTCAGCATGTCTGGCTTTCTAAAAACCTTCATTAAGGTCACATCTGCTCCACTTGACTCCTTCATAAAAAATGACCTTTGTGTTTACTCTGTTTTATGACCATAAAATCTCTCGGTGAAAGAGCCCTTCAAACCTGTTTACAGTTGCGTCCTTTGGCTACTGAATATTTACAGACTGGGGGTATACATATCACTTTAAATCAACATAGGGCTCATCCCAGAGACAAAAGTCACCATAGCTACTAAAGTTATCTACCACTCTTCTTTCTTGTTTCTGGCAAAGGAAATTTTACAGCACTAATACTAAACTTTAAACTTCATCCTACTTTTTTTTTTTTTTTTTTTTTTGAGAGCATCAAGACATAAAGAACTATGGGACTAAAATACCCTGCTGTTGTATCACATAAATCTCTTCTGTTACCCTTTAAAGGTTAGAAATTGCATAAAATGTAATATAAGCATCACTGGTGTACTAATATATCCTAGAATGTGCATGAAGGGAAAATTTTGGACTCATTCGACTCAGATTTTATACATACATGGCTCAAGCTCTTCAGAAAAATAGCTGGAAAAATCACACACAGAAGCCTTAAAGCAGCCTAAAAAAATCCTGCACAGTTCCAATTCTCATCATGTCCTAGTACAAAAAGCAGCAGGAAATCATCTTTTCTTCTTTCCCCTCTAAACTATCAGCCTACCAGCCCTGCTTTCACCAGTCATTTACAAATTATTGCTTATACTGGAGTGTGTGGATGATGAGTATCCTGCTATGCTTTTGTACAGGTCCAAGCAGAAGTAAAATTATTCCCATTCTAAGAGATTCATGTTTCTATTATTTATGCTAGCAATCTGAAAAGTTAAGGGTGGGTGGACTTAGGACAATTCTCTTCTACCCCAGGTTTCAAAATGTAAATGGATGTTGCATTAATTGGTGATTACTCAGAACTCAACAAAAAGGGAATTTTGTGTGAAATAAGACTTCATTGCTGCCACCTTATTCATTACATCATTGTGTGGCTACAGGACTTTGTTAAACATCCTAGAATATCAAAACCCCAGGTCGGGTCCCACCATATCAGTTTTGGGTTTTTTTAAATGTTCTTAAAACTACACCTGAATCACATGCAAGTGCTAATACGGAGACTGGAGCTCAGAAAACTAAAAAAAAACATGTGTATGAAGCTCAGTGTTACTGTTGAAAATTGGTGAAATTCCTGGTCAACATCGTGAAGAATAACCAAATATGGCTGTTACTGTGTGTTCTGTTTCAATATACAAACTATCAGCCTTGTCTAAAAACCAGAAGGAAAAAACCAAAACCCAAAAACATTTGATTGGCATGTAGCCATGACACTGTTCTCCTTCAACAAGATTGCAGTCTTGGCCTGGTGATCTGAAGACAGTGGCTATGTTTTTGCACAGAAAATATTGCCATAGATCCAAATGACTCCAGAGGAAAAGTTTGTGTTGGTGGGCCCAGTGCTGAAAAACTGTGGGTGGTAAGTGCCACATGTTCTTGCCCTGAGACCAGTATTAAGTAGTTTATGTATTTCTGTGGGTTGTGAAGAATGCTCATCAAGAACAGACAAACTGGTAAAGGCATAAGTCAGTTCTTGGTCTTACACTCAGTCCATTGTTGCTTGACAGTGTGTCCAATCATATATGAACTAAATGATGCAATAGTATCTGAAAGATGAAAAGTCATCTGGACTTGCATACTATGCCTGTTGATATCTGTAAAGTGTCTGTGCTTGCACCAGATTTTCTCATATTTAAGATTAAGATTACTGTCATAGGAATTTAAACATGAAATGATTATTAGAATGTAAAAAGGCAAAACATATACATCACCATGGGAATCCCTTCTGTGATTTTGAAAGATGAGATTGTCTGGTGTTCTCCCCACCTGAATATTTTTCATTAATGATTTTTTTTTAAACTCTCTAGTCACCCAATTGACTCTCCAAGATTCTTGATTCCAAAGATTGGGCCCTCCCAAAGCAAGAGAAGTCTAGGAGCTGTTCAGTAAACTGCTCAGCTAGTTTGTGACCAGCTTTGGACTAACAAACAGGGATGTTATGAATTAGTTCTTAGAGGAGAGCATATTACCTCTTTGAAATAACATTCATAGAGCTTTAGTTCTGTTTGTTCATACAATATTTCACCTTGAAAAATTTTGAGTAATTCTAACAGCAGACTTGGTGAAATGACTTCTAAAAGACTAGAATTCCACTTGTTTGGTTTATGAAAGAATTATAAAGTCAAGATGGTATCAAGCTTTCCATCTCTTTGTGGTTTAACCTGAACCCCACCCAGCCACTAACTCCCCCTCTGGTGGGATGGGGGAGAGACTGGAAGAGTAAACAACAATGTAATGAAAAGGAAAACAACAAGGGAGAAAGAGAGACAAAACCCAGGAAAAACAAGTGATGCTTACCACCCACCGACTGATGCCCAGCCTGTCCGAAGCAATGATCACTACCCCTGGCCAACTCCCCCCAGTTTATATCCTGATCATGACATCATGGGGCTCTGAGCAACCTAATCTAGTTAGCAGTGTCCCTGCTCACTGCAGGAGGGTTGGACTAGATGGCCTCTAGGGGTCCCTTCCAACCCAAAACATTCTGTGATTGATTCTATGGTGTGGAATAGCCCTTTGGCCAGTTGGGGGCAGCTGTCCTGGCTGTGCACTCTCCCAGCTTCTTGTGCACCTGGCAGAGCATGGGAAGCTAAAAAAGTCCTTGACTTAGTGTAAGTACTACTTAGCAACAACTGAAACGTCAGTGTGTTATCAACATTTTTCTAGTACTAAACCTAAACCAGAGCACTATGCCAGCTACTAGGAAGAAAATTAACTCTATCGCAGCCAAAACCAAGACATCAACCAATAAAAAAAAAAAAATTATCTTAAAATAAAAAAAAACAAAAAACAACCCAACCTTTTTAGGCTCGTCATCCTACTGTACAAATGTGAAAACTTTATTTTGTATGAGAATTGTATTCATCAGCTGGAATTATTCCAGTGAAGATCACAGCTAAACCTATTCTGAGTCAGATGGGATGCCAGATGACCAGTAACAAGTCCTGTAGCGTCTGGAATGTACATACATGAAGGCTCAGCCAGAAGAGTGGGGGAATTTGGTTAAGCAGTACACTGATGACAAATGCATTATATCAAAGAAGACTGGGAAAGAATAAATGCAGTTGTTTAAGAAAATATTTCAAGGACATCTTAAAGTCGTGCTTGCTTTGAATACAAATTAACAGCCAGCTTCTGGGGGTTTTTATTCAAAAGTAGGCATTGGCAATGAAGCTTAGGATAGCAGAAAGCGTAAATTTCTTCAGAGAGCATGAAGTTGTACAGGGAAAGTAAGCCAAAAAAATAAAATACTTGGGAAAATACCCTGCTTATACCCTGGTTAATGTTATGAATTGCACAATAAAAATATACAGTTATTTGTTCACTTGTGGCCAGGTCTCAGTCATGTCTTCCTTATGACACTGTGATCCTCCTCTCAACAGTAAATTGAGATATTTTTGCCAAATAATACTGTGCAATCTGACAGATCAGCACCACAGTAGTCTCACAGATCAGCACTGTATATTCAGCTACAGCAGTGTAAACATTTTCTATGTTAAAACAACTATCATAGTTGCTAAGCTCGTGGGGAATCTTACTTATAAATCATTGTAGTAGGTACCAATCATACGCAATTTGCTACTGATATCATAAGCTAGCAATTTCAATTGCTACTGTAATTTTAAAAATAGACTTGGGGAAGACAGTAAGTACAAGGCATTTCTACCATTTCAGGAAGCTTTCTTTGGGATAATGTTAGCTTTATCCTTGAGTAGAATATATTTAAAAATAAAATTTGCAAGTAGACATGGTTAGGAATATTTTGTGATATAATTTCCAGTAAACTCTCAGAAGACAAGGGGTTGTTAAACAGAACTGTTTTCATTAAATGTGTAGGTCATTCTTGGTGTTGTTATTGTTATTTCAAATATTAACTGGAAATATTTTTCAGTCCTCCAAGAAGTTTGGCAGAAGAAAAGATGACTATCTAATCTTTTCTCATTAATTCACCAGGAACATCCAGATCACCATTGATTCAGATGAGTATCTTAATTGTCACACTACAAAGAGTATTTATCCATTTAAAAATATTGGATGTTAACAGTTTTGATGGTTTCATTTTCTCAAAATATCTCAGCTAATATTAAAAACAAACAAAAAAAAAACCCAAACGCAAAACCCAGATCAGAAACCACAGCTTCTAAACAATATTTAGTGAAGATCACCTTTTTAAAGGAAACATTTAAAATATGCTTAATTTAATGAAGATAGTTGAACATGCTCTTTGGGAGTAGAAGTTTTCTGTGAATTGTCCTCAAAGTATCTCTGTGCATGACATTCTTATCTGATTCCAGGCTAACATCCCTGAGCCATGAGTAGTATTTTCTGAGTTGATCATGACATTAATTCCCTGGTAACAAAGATGCAAATAAATTCTTGTGATCATACATTATTTAATAGATTTTGTGTTTATCAGTTGTGACTTTCCAGTTTATCTGCTTTGTTGGGAGGTAGTAGTGTCTTGTCAAGCTATCTGGCAACAGTTCACATAAAATATCTTCAGAAACCATGTCTGATTGCATGGATGAGGTATTTATGCAACTTGTGTATTTAATTTTTTATTAGTTACTGAATTGTATAAGAAGAGGTCATATACTGTTTTATGATGGGTTTATTACTTTGGCTACACTGGATGGAGAACTTTCAAAATATCCAACTGATCTTTGAACAAAATTCAGTAAGAAAAAACATTAAAAAATTATATTTTAAATAAAAAAGTAAAATAACAGTAAATTCTTAAGATGCTGAATTAACATCTTCATAATGCATTGTGCTTTGAATAGGGTTTTACTAGAGCCAACAAACAGCTATTTGCCCCTGAAAGGATACTTATCTTACAAAGACTAATTGAGAAGTATTATCCATAGTTCATGGCAGAAAAAATAGCAAAATTCCTGTTTTTAAGCTCCTATTTCTACTGAGTAGAAATCTCTTACATGAATTTATTAAGGGTGTTATTAACTATGTCTTGCTTAATGACCCAAATCTCATCACTGCTGCTACATCTTTTCTTAGGTGGAATCCAACAGAGTGAGAAAGAAAGAAAGAAAACAAAAATGGCTTCAGCAAGGGCAGAGTAGAGGAGATGTTGACAGGGAGACAGAGTAGGACGTGTTGAGAATTTTTACTTTGGACTGTTGGGGACTGCTGTGTACATGCGGACTGGATACCTTAAGCACTGTATCCGAAACTATTCAGTGAAAGCAAACCCAAAGTTTTGTATTTTTTGAGAATTTCATGATTCCATTAAAGTCACATGAAGCTCAGTGTGAGCAGGGCTGAAAAATGATATGGAAATCAGCTTTTTCATCAAACAAAATTCAGTAGGACATAAAATTTTGCACGTTATTAATCATTGTTCATGTAGCCATGGACTTGCAATAACTCAATTCTATGCAGCATGTAAAAGGATTATTCAGTTATAAAATAGAAAAGAATGGGAAATATATAAATATCAATTATTGCAAAGCAATAGTTTTGTACTGTGTAATAGTAAAATTTAAATTACTCTGAAGAGTTTACTGAGTTTTATTTATTTGCTTCATGAAGCAAATTTTGGACATACATAACATAAGCTAGCTTTCATGCAATGAAGGTTGCTCCTGACCTTCAAACAAAGAGATCTTTAGAAGCTTGTAACTAGACATATATTAAAGGAACACACCCCTCCATCTTTTGAAGTGTCACAAGAGAAAGAATGATTAAACATTTCTGTTGCTGCGTGACTTGTAAATCTAATTTCATTCATAAAGCCTGATTAAATGTACAGAGACATCACTGTAATGATTTTCAACTGGACAATAAAATTTGAGAAAACAGGTTTATTTCTTATTTTACTGAAATAATTTTTGTGAGCTGTGTTTCAACTGAACAGATGGTGCACACAGAAAAATAATGTTGTACAAAATGGCAGGGTTGTTTAGCCTTGACAATTTAAAGTGAGTGTGTGCATGTGTTTTAATTTTGATATGCTAACCGAGATAATCCATTTGAAAACTGGCAACACTAAGATGAAATGCATAGGAAACTGTAGGTCTGCTCCTGTTCTCAACTGTGCTGCATTTTAAACAGGAATAGCATCTTTATTATTTAATCTGTATTCCAATTTATTTGCTTTTGGCACTTGCTGTTCTGAGGTAGCTCACTTTGCCTCTGTCAGATTAGATGCAAATGTCATAGCTGTTTCCCCTACCAGCTGTAACAAATCTCCTGCACACCTCATTGTTTGCCATTGCCTCTCTTTTCTAGCAGGACCCCGCTGCTGGGTCCTTAGTTGAACAGGATCACCCATTTTTCCAGATGCTTCTTTTTCTATATCCCAGTTCCACCTTTTGCCCTGCATCCTAAACTGAACTACAAGATAAAACTATCTTCTAAGCTGAAGAAAAGAAAAACAAAAACAAAACAAAACATGGGTTTCTCAACATTTCATAGAGTCACAGACATATTGAGGTTTAATGGGACATCAGGACGTTTCTAGTCCAACTACCCTGCTCAAAGTAGGGTCTATACTGAATTCACACTAGGCTACTCACAACATTGTTCCTGAAAATCCTCAAGGATTAAGTTTTCCTAGCCTTTCTGGGCAACCCGCTCCAATGCTTAATTATCTTTTTGGTGACTGTTTTATTTTCATTATCTGCAGTTAGGACTTTCCCCTCTATGACAATTATTTCTCATTCTTCTGCTGTGCATGTCAGTAAAGAGCCTGGCACTATTACCTCATGATGCTTTGATTTCAATGGAACATAAGAGCAAAGTTTTGGGACAAGAACAAAGATCCATTTAATACCTTGTATCTTTTCTGGGATTTTATCTTAATCATATGCCTAGGAAAGAGCTCAGGGGCAGCGTATAGTGATATTTCCTCAGAATATTCCCCACTCCCCCAACACTTTATGGCCCCAGAATTTCCTAAACCACCAGTGATATGTTTGCACCGAATAGCCTGCATGAATTTGGTTTATTCACATTCTCTTGTTGCAAGGACCTCTACAGCTCAGCTCTGTTGTACGTGAAGAATAAATTCCATTTGTTTTCAACCTGCCATTTGATATTTCCATTTGATGAGCTATTAAGAAGTAGGAACTCTAAGAGGAACTGAATGATTGTTTCCCATTTCCACCCTTTACGATATTATTGGACTGTATTGTACACACCCTCAGTTGTCTCTCTTCCAGCCTGGGCTTCTCAGTCATTGCCCATTCTAAGGTTGTTTCCCGACTTTTCTGCCTTTTCTTGAACCTTTCCTAGTCATACTAGAAATCCATAAAGTATCTTGAGATAAGAGGATCAAAAACTACACAAACTATTTACATATTTATACAGCAGCATAACACAGTCTGTTTTTTCATTGTTCCTGTCTGTATAAACCCTTTTGGGACTGCTACGTGTCTGGTGTCTCCACCAAAATCTTTGGGATAATCCAAGATATCAGCCTAGACTGCAGTGGTCTAATCAGAGCCCAACATTTTGTATGTAAAGTCAGGGTTCTCTTTTCCCTATGAGTATCATTTCACATTCACCATCTTTGAAATTCATGAGGCATTGTATTGTTCAGTATGTCTCATGGATTAATGGCTGGTCTTATTGCTGTGGTGGTTTTTAATTTGGGGTTTGGGAGTGCTTGGATGAAAAACTTTCAGGTTTTGTGTGTTTGCATAAAAGTGTGAGGTGGAAGTTTGGATGAGAAGGGAGTAATTTTTTCTGTAGCTTTTCAAAAGAAATCATTGGTAGTAATCTTAGATGCAAAAGCCCTTGGATTGTCTGGGTTTCCCTTCGTTTAAAGTTTTAAAAAAATTGACTTTATGATTTTAATCAGAAAGATCTCTTTCTTTACTAATAAAAGTATAAAGCTATGAGCATGTTTGCCATCCTAGAAGAATGAATGCCCCTGTATTTCCAATCAGAATTCAGCCTTTTTTCTAATAGATCAGAATTTATTTACATTGAGATTAACTGAGATCACTAAATAACCAAAGATGAAAGAACGAACCACACACTAAACAAAGCAGATTTTTTTTCCTATTTGACAAGTGTGTTTTTAATCATTAATGATAACACTGCATAGTAGATCACAATTTTGATGAAAGACTGAAAAAAATGTTATTAATTTGTTAAAGTAAGGAGGTTTGAATAATCTGAGGCTTCTCTTCAGTTCTCTTTATTACATATTTGAGCAACAGAAAAGGCTCTTTTTCATTTAGCAGCTACCATGTTAAACAAGATTGTAATGTACGTTCACATTCATATTTCCAAGTCATATCCTGGCAATCTTAGTTAAATGCCCTAATTTTAAAAGTCTGCTAAGCAGTCAATATTTAGTAAAAAGTGTGAGTGAAATGCTTGAGATAACTAAGCCAGACAGGATTTACGTAATTTCCCAAACTAGTCACTGCATTTCTCTCTGAAGTGAATTCCTGGATTAAGACTTTTGTTCACAAGTGCTAGGGGCTTTTCTTCTGCTGCACCTCCACACAAGATAGATGCCTAGGTAGGTAGATCGTTTGAAAGGTGAAATTATTGAGCATCTACTTTGGCAGTGAGGTTTAGCAGGGCTTTATAGCAGCATGTCACTATTTGTGAATCCACTAAGAATACTATGTAAGGAATTTAATTTGAACTGTTTATCGAAACAGTATTAGACAACTTGTCAGAATTCATCTTTTTTCATTATTTTGATGTCATAAAAGTCATCCTTTCATCCATCAGAGATTCTCAGTAAATGTGAATGAGAAAAAGAGTAATCTTTCAAGTCTGTCATCATTCTAGCTGCTCTGAGCAGATGTTGGTATATTGGACTCTGAACACCTTAAATATTGCTAGAATTCTTTGACAATGTGGTACAGTTTCTTACTTTGGGGTATCTGGATGGTACAATACAGCTGTATTGAGTGAAAGCAAAAATGAAATGTCTTTGTTTCAGTGAAACTAGCATGGAAAGTTTTATTTTAAGAAATCTCCACGAAGAAGACTTTGATTATTCAGTTAGAATAGAGTTTTCAGCTCTTATGATTTTATGGAGTATTTGATTTTGCTGAGATTTATACTTCTCTATCTGCCCCAGCTGCTGAAATTGGATTATTATCTGAGAAGGTAAGCTTTCTTTTTTGAAATGTAACTGCTTGATGACTGCTTGATTCAGGAACCAGCTTGACTAAAACTAAGTACTCAGTGCCTACGGGAAGACAAAGAGAATCCAAACTACTTATTCCTTATACGTCAAAAACATAAAAAAAATACTTACTTTGTGAAAAATAATTTATTCATATTTTATAGATGCTTATCAAAGGGAGAGTAAGGAGAGAAACAATGTTCCAAATGTAAAGTTGACAACTGATTTTTTTTTTTCTAACACAGCTATAACGTAACTTGACTAACATGGAAGAGAGAGCACAATAAGTTAAAGAGGTATATTGTTCCCATACATTGGTTTAAGAGAGCAGTGAACTTAACATGGATTGCTAACCTGGAAATGCACTTTTTTTGTACCTTGTGTTAGACTCCATAGTTAAAAAAATGCAAGCAATTCTATTAAGCGTACTTAAACTTCTGAAATCTTAGTAAATTTTAGGCCATTACTTAAAACTTGCTGAGAGTATATGCTGCCCTGATAAGAATATTAAGCTTTAAAAAGAAAACTGGGGTGTGAGAAGGTGGGGAAACTAAATAAATACCCTGACCCAGCTCCTCCCAGGGCTATCACGGGAGAACCATCAGCTCTCCCTATGTCCTCACCACCACCGGGCCTCTCCAGGGCACTTTTCAGATTGAGAGGTGTGACCGCTTACAGGGCTCCCAGATTTATCATGGGATGCAGGGAAAGGTGCTTGGGGATTGCACAGGTGCTGTTATGGGATGTTTAGGGGAGGAAACAAAGGTGGGGAAAAGGAGGGATCAAAGTGGCTCGGGGAGGAACAAGCATGGGAAACAGAGGGCTACAGTGACAAGAGGGACAGGTCACCTATGAACAGGTCAGTATGTGTGTCTAGCTGTGTTTTGGTTTTCCCCAAATCGCTGCTCTGTCCTGTCTGCTCATTAATCTCTTCTTGTAACTTTTCCTCGGGCTCTATTCAGTATGTATGTGTGTCTACATTTGACAAATGGAGTCAGACCACAGGTTTCAGAGACCCATGGGTCTTTGGTGCCAGTAAATGACAGTGTCTGCAGGTCAGGCTATGATCACAGGGAGTGCTAAGCTGGACTAGACAGCAAATAGGTGAAGTGGTCTGGGAGTCATGGGTGTTTATGAATGCGCCTCTGGGAATGAGGTAATTGAAGGACCTGGCTTCTGGAGGTTGTCCAGGTGATCTGCCGGTGAGACTGTGGGGTCTGAGGGTCAACTGAGAGACTCATGTGCATGTATTTGAGAGATGGTCAGTACCAGCAGCTGGAGCTGGATGTAGCCTCAAGGTATCATATGCCCAGGTGCCAGCAACTGGGGAGACTAGGATCCAGGGGCAGCTTCTGGGCAGCCTGCTGCAGTGTCTGAGCCCAGCTCCTGGAGACATCTACACTGAATATATGTGTATGTATTTCCCAGCAATGGACTTTCAGCATGATCAGCCAGAGAGGGAAGCAGGATGAGGCCTTTAGTGCTGTGTTTGCATGAGTGCTATGCTTTCTGTCTTGGTCTATGCGGCTGGCCATGTTTATATGTATATATATGTATTCTGTATATATATGTTTGCGTTTGCCTGTTGTGTGTATTGTGTATACATGCTCAGCCTCATTACTGGTTGGACCTGGGGAAGCTGTGGCAGCGTCACCTCCATTAGACCACCAGACTGGCAACGCCTAACAGTATCCAGCTCACTTTTTGCCCTTGAAAAAATCACCCCATTCTTCTGCTTGATTTGATCAGATTTTAGTCCCATAACTAAGTAGAATTAAGATAGGAACAATTCCAGCTTCGCAAAAATTTTGGCAACTGGTAGCTTCTGTATTGTACAAAGACTCTTGAAATGTTCAAGCTGGTTACCACTGATGTGCACACTTGTAACAGGCTTCAGACAAACTGCCCCTGTTTAGTCAGGAAAGGTTAATATTTGATAATTTTTCTGACTTTAGGAAACCCAAAAGGGAGGAGATAGAGAATGGTAGTAGGAGGTAGTTGATATTTCATTCTCTTTGCAAGCTGAGCTGTGTAATCATCTAATCAGATGTGTAGTTGATCATCATTTTTTTAATATATATTTTTGGTCTGACTACCCTGAAATTAATTCAAAATATTCTAATAAAGAGCCTCAGATGAGGCACTTTACATTAAAATCATTTTCATAATAGACTCAAAACCTGTCTCAGTCATAGGTTGAGACATCCATCAAGCTGATTAACCTGGACTGATATACCCCTACACAGCACTAAGTGTTCCTGAGGTTACCTGTGCTTCTGGAAGTGTTGGATGATTCAAACTCAGCAAATACAGGTAATACACATCTGTCAAAGTAATTTTGTCAGTAGAAACTATCTTTTAAAATATACTTTAGCTACTAGTGAGACAGGTCGATGAAAGAATTATGCCAGGTGGGTAACTGAGGGTAAAAGTAACTCATACTGTATAGAAACTTGGAACTGGAACAAATTCTGGGTTCTGAAAATAATAGAGCGGCTAAAAAGCAATATAACCCTCAGTTGCAGTCCTGGTGACAATTTGTTTTGAATTTGTATACCATAATATTGCCTAAAGCTCAGGAGAAATTCCATGAGTGCCTACAAAATAATTAAGAAGTCATACAAATGGTGTTGCACAATGCCTGGGAAAGATGGTGTTGCTTAGAAATAGACTCCTTTTACGATGTTGCTCTTCATAAGTGGGATTCATCAGACATGCATTTAAATAGTCAGTACCTACCCTAATGGAAAGTGAAAACAGCTGTAATGTATTTAAACTACTGCATAGCTATTTGCACTAGTCAGCACCAGGAGGAAGTATAGGGGTAAAAACTCATATTATTAAATAAAAACTAGCAATCTAGGAACCTATTGTTATAAACAGTTATCTGAGTGTAAGTAAATGCCTTTATACATTACACTAGAATTCATAGTTGTATTAATTTAGGAGTGTACACCATTAAAGATCACCTTTTATCTCCCTGACTTCCCCATTCAACCAGTGTTGCACTTACTTAGTATTGAAATAGCAACAGTGTTTTGCTCCTCTATTTGCCGTCAGCGGTCCAAACACAGATGCTACTAACAGATTACACAGTCCTTTCACTTCCTCCTCCTCACGCTAGTGTTCCTATATTATTTAAAACTCAGAAAACAATCCTTGCATTGAATTGCACAGTTAAGTCATATATCAAGGTAGCAAAAATTATGGTACTGTTTCTCAGCTCATTACATGTTAAATTACAGACACTCATGGTTGCGGACTTAGTGCAGGCATTTGACAACAAAAGAGACTCTGCTTGCAGTCCAGCTTAGATAAGAGCTAGACAGTTGGTCCATTAATCAAGTGAACAATTTCAGCTTCACAGAACGCTAGCCTCAGATGGTCTAAATTGGCTTAGTCAGTGGAGCTGTGCTGCCTTACTCCAAGGCCATGGCCCCCATTTTTTATCTGATTTGTTAGCTGAGACAGCCAATAGGTTAAGTTACACAGGGAGAATATTTTATTTTAGTGCCAGATACCTGCAGTTGACTTCAACTGATGACACAATTTTTACTTTGGTCTCAAATGCCAGTAGTCCTATGCTGGGAAAGTCTAATTTGTCTTGCAATATTACATTATCTATCATAGGTTTCTGGATGGACATAAAATGCTTTTGGCTTGTGAGTGCCCTGATGGTAGAGACCTGAAGGAACAGTGGTGTGACCTCATTCCTTTCTGCCTCTATTGATATCTTCATTCAGTGATTTACAATGGTTTGCAAAAATTTAGGCTCTCTATAGTCCAAGCTTCTATACCCACAAATCTGCAGATGCTCACCCCCTTTCCCAGTAATAATTCTGTCTGAAGCCAGTACTTTTAAATTTGAAGAGACATCAGTAGGGACAGAGAGATCTGTGAAAATACAGCAACAACCAAACCCATTCTGCCTGAACCACTTCACGTCCACATTGTGGCACCTGCCTGCTCTCTGCCAGACAGGTGATTACCTCAGGCATCTACCCCAGTACGCATTGCTATGCTTCTTCCTGGGCAAAGCTGCCAAGCATGGAAGTGTTCAGGCCACAGGATGAGGTGGTAGCATAGATAGAGAAGGATTTGGAAGGTTGCAGGTCTCCTACGAAGGAGGGAAAATGGCAAACTGACATGTGCCAAGCAACTGCAAAGTCTGTACATTTGTTTCCTGTTGAATGTGGAGAAGGTCAGCTGCCAAACCAGATTCTGGCACTTGAATTTGCTGTGTGAGAACTGCACCCCTGAGCTTTCCCTGCAGCCACTGTCTGAAAGTCTGGAAACATCATTAAAGCTCTTTGTTGTTGTTCATTCTATAAAGAAATATCAGTATTAGTTTCTTCTTTATTTGATAAAACAAATGCGTAATGATGATTACTACTTTTCCCATTTTCTAACACTGTGTGTGGTGAAGATAGACATAATTCTCCCAGCAATAGGCATGTCCAGTAGTCATGTTAGGCTGAGTTTTTACATCCAGTATGAAGCCTGATTTTTGCTCTTAGAATGAAAGGGTATTGTGCCAGATATCACTTTGGGGAAATAGACTGTGGCTTTTCCTCCTACAGTCACAACATAACATAGTAAAAAGGCATGTGATAAAGTAAAGCAAGCCTCTCCATCAGTTTATTTTGTAAACATTATTAATTGATATTTCATTTCACATGGATAAATTATTGGCTTTAATGGAATTTAGAAAGACTAATGTAAGTCCTATCACTATGTTTGAAATACAAAGATATTAATGCAAGCAAATACTGTTTTGGGATTTCCAGCTAAAAATGTTTCTCATGATCACTATGATAGAGAATGTGATGATCAAAGACTGTGGAGGAGCTGTGGTATAATTGGAAACAAACCAGTTTTAATTTCATGGAGCAAGACATTATGCTTAGTAATGATAAAAATGATCCTCAAATATATATCTTAGCCTAAAGTAGGCTATATAATTGATATTTTTTTTACATAAGCTGATAGACTTTTAAATCAGGCTGTTTTCCAATGATCTAATATTTCCCAAACATGATATATAGAATGTACAGGTTATAGCAAACTTTTTTAAAAAGTGTTTATATACTTAATTATTCAATGTCCTCAAGATGTCATCAAAATACAGATGTCCTATAATGATCAGTTGCATTAATGGCCAACCATGGGAAATCTATAGCATAAAAAACTGAAATACAGAGAAGACCAACCTGGCATTAGCAGCATCATAGCAATAAGGAATTAAGCAGTGCCTCCTGGATTTTCTACTTTGGTTTTTAACACAAAACACAATTATTAACCCAATGGACTGCTATAATTTTGATATTCACCAGATCAGTGAAGTACCTTAGAGAAAACTCTCTTAAATATGAATGAGTCAGATATTGCTGCTAAGTTACTAGAGATGAGGATTATCTACTGCTTTTACACCAGTCATAACAGCAGAAATAATTGGACTATTATCTGCACAAATCAAAAATTTTTATATGTAGTTTTCAGTATGACAATTCTGAAACCTGAGTACACTGATAAACAAGTTATTGCTTTTATCAACTTCAGACATGTCCAAATTTTGAAAAAAAAGCTACCACCACCACCACATTCTGTCTATGAAATAATTCTCTTAAAAAAACAATTAAAAATATTCCCTTTATGCACCTAATTTTGTAGTCAGTAAGTGGAGACATACTGTTCTTTCTTTTCCACTCCATTTCTGTGACAGGGTATACATCTGGTGATGTATAATTTTGCTCAGACACTGCCTCAAGCATATTAAGAAAAGAATTAAAAGTTACTTATTTTTGCTCAGTTAGTTACATAGTCTTAAATAATAATAATCTTAACTGGTCTTTTCTGATCAAAAGACCTTACAATCTTTTACACTGCAAGTGTATGGCTAAGGAGCCTCTACACAAAGCTCTAAACCATTTTCCACCTTTTGTTAACTAATGCAGGTTGGTAAACTGCTATTTCCATAGATTTGGATTGGCAAATTTCTATTAACTTCAACTGTTTCAGAATTTATTTACAAATTCTCACAAACATATTTTTTTTTTCTTGTTGAAAGGTAGCACACAAAAAAAGTCTGTATTCTGTTACTTTTAATATGGAGGATAGATTTATTTTTGATTGTATGATATGAACAGGAAAATAATAAGTGAACCAATTTACATTTTTTCATACAGTATTCAGTCATAGAAATGATGGAATAGAAAATAAGTTTTGAACATTAAACATTACTCATAAGTAGATCTTGTTAAGGATTAAATATGTGGTATGGGCTGTATAATCAAAGCACATAACAGGCTACAAAAATAATTGCAAATACTTTCAGAGATCTTAAAGGCTGTTTGATTTCAGAAGAACTGCATCTTTTATGCATTATCTCACTCTAGATATTAGGAGTTTTCAGTGAGTCCAGTAGTGATGATCTGATCATAGAACAGCAGGGTCAGCTGTATACTAATGTAATTTTATTTTTTTTATATCAATATGTGCCAAATTCTGAAGTTTCCTTGTTTCATGTACAAATTGATTCAATTTCTGTGTTTTCCCATAAAATGAGGTGATTCTAATATGTGAAAAATAATCACTTCAAGTGAAGCCTAAAGTGTACCTGGAGAGTTAGCCGAAGGCATATTCATCTCCTACTGCAGTTTGCTTTGCCTATGTGTTCATTAGCACAAAATGTTGGACCAATCAGCAAAATTACCTAAATATGAAGGTGTCTCACACATATTTGACATAGATTTGATATATTGCTGCTGACAACTCAATTAAATTAAATGTAATAGATGAGTGTTTTTACTGACAAGTGCACTGAATTATGAAGATACCCACTTAATGTTCTTCAGTAATTAAATCATATTGAAGTATGAGGTCCCTGTCCACCTGCATTACTGGTCCTATTCATAATGTACTCAAAACAAAAATGAATAATTAGCATTGGTTAAATATGCATGTGTCTAGGTTTAACCATCACTGTGTTTTTCTTGATTATGTGACAGGGTATACATCTGGTGATGTATAATTTTGTTCAGACACTGCCTCAAGCATATTAAGAAAAGAATTAAAAGTTACTTATTTTTGCTCAGTTAGTTACATGATGTTAAATAATACTAATTTTAACTGGCCTTTTCTGATCAAAATCTCTTAACATCTTGCCTCATAGAAACAACATGCCCAAAATTGCAGTCACTCTTCGAAAGCAAAACTTCAAAAAAACCCTTGACTTTGATTACAGTCAGTAGGAGTCTCAGGCAGAAGGTTTTGGTCTACTGGTTTTAAAGATAGAGGGAAGGTTAATATCTATTTGCAGTGGTTATTATATAGCAGTGTCACAGAGGGCCTTGAGAGGACGTAACAGAAATACCATCATAGCCAGAGGCAGTTTGCCAGAGGGACTAAGTCATAAGGCAGTTGCTTGGCTTGTGATTGAGAGAGAAAAACTCTTCGCTATCTCAGTTTTAACATTTTTGCTATGTCAAGTTTCTTGATAATTGAGGAATTTTGTGTGCCTTCAGGTAAGCACTTGACTCCGTGTGGAATAACAGAGAGCAGAAGCTACTTGTGTGAATATACCTGGAAACGCTGGTTGCTGAATGCCATATTCTGACAGACTGATGGGCTGCATCAGCTCTCAGTGATGCACAGCTGCCACTTTATTTAAGTGCATGGATGACAGTGCCGCTTTATTTAAGTGCATGGATGACAGTCTTCCTGCAACTCCCATTAGAAGGGCATGGAGAGAGGGTTACCAGAAGTACTCACATTAAGTATCCTGAGGCCTGAGTGAAAAGTAACCAAAAAAGTAATAGAAATGCTGAGAAGAAATTAGTAGCCCTTATTTCTGCATTATTTTTTTACAGAATAGACAATCTGCTGTTAAAAAATAAAAAACAAAGAAGAAATGACACACAAAGCAGCAGAACTGAGGCAATATGACTTAAAGGTTACAATGACCTTTTTTTTTTATAAATACATTCCCCCAAAATACACTGTTTTACTCCAGCCTCCTCAAACACTTGAGGGTAATATATAACCCTTTCTCTCTTTCAAGACCATTTCACAGCTAAGATTTGATTTTGCAGTCATTTTATAGCCTATATCTGAAAATACAATCCTTCTTTAGGGTTTGTCTTAATTTCACTGAGAACACAGTGGTATATGAAGCATAAAAATCTGAGGTGAACTGTAAGATGGAGGGAAGATGAAACTTCACAAGGTCTTATCTCAGCCAGGCTCCCCACATCTGAGATCCAAAATTACTCTGTCCACACAAAACATCACAGAATATAAAACTTTGATAAAGTGCATTTTGTTGTCTTTCTTGGATACAATTCCTTTCTGTAGAATTTGAGTCTGTGCTTGGCTGAATTGCAATTAACATTCACTCACAACAGGTGTATTCCTTAGGGCCTGTGCAGACATTGTAGTTTTCCTTTGGCTGAGAGTATATGCACATGTGTGCATATATACCTGTATACTGATATTTAGCAGCTTGAATAAATGTTTGAAAATATGACCTGTGCATAGTTCATTGTCCTGGTTTCAGCTGGGATAGAGCTAATTTTCTTCATAGTAGCTAGCACAGTGCTGTGTTTTGGATTTAGTACCAGAAGAATGTTGATAACACACTGATGGTTTCAGCTGTTGCCAAGTAGTGCTCAGACTACTCAAGGACTTTTTGAGCTTCTCCTGCTTGCCCAGGTGCATAACAAGCTGGGAGTACAGCACAGCTAGCACAGCTAACCCAAACTGACCAAAGAGCTATTCCATACCATATAACGTCATGCTTGGGGGGGGGCGGTTAGTTCGGTCGGTCGGTCGCGGGGAGACTGCTCGGGGCTCGGGGACTGCTCGCGGCTCGGGGACTGCTTGCGGCTCGGGACGGGCTGGGCATCGGTCGGCGGGTGGTGAGCAATTGCGTTGTGCCTCATTTGTTTTGTATATTCTGTATATTCTGTTATCATTCTCATTATTACTATTGTGGTGCTGAGTTGCCAGCCGGGTTAAACCACGACATTCATGTAGTGATAGTTGCCTGAGTATTTAGACAGCCTTTGACAATGAGAGGAATGAGAACAGATTACAGTCAGGCAAGAAATTACTTTTTCCCATGCTTACTACCAGGGAAGTCTTGGACCTGCCCCTAAGGGAAGCAGAACAGACTGGCTAAGGGCTGGCATGCTAAGCTTGGGAAAAACAACATGCACAAACCATCGTTGTTTGTGCATGCTACTGAGAAGCCCTACTTCAGAATTATTGTTTCAGGCTTTCTAAGGATTCAAGTAAGCTTTAACGCATGAGATTACTTTCTTTCACAAATATGAGATTTTTTTCCCACCTGATTGTAAACCAAAGCAAATTTAATGCATCAAGTTTTCACTTATCAGAAATGAAGATTTTTCAACCTGGAATGTTCCCAGAAGCTCGGCATCAGATGATCTGCTTCCAAAGAGAAAGCTGTCCCTTTGGCAGAGATATGGTCTCCCTTCAGAAACAGTATTTTCTTCTTTGAAAAGGCAGAGCCAGGATGTGCATTGTTCTATTTGAAGTTTTCGCTTCTAGAGCTAAATCCTAATAGCAGTGGGGTGACAAAAAGATAGTACTTTGTACCTTTCCCTTGGCAGCCTTCCAACACCTTAGCTTAAAATTTGTATAATTTCCCCTTTCCCCTTTCCCCTTCCCTTGGTACTGAGAGGCTCTAATCAGAATAGCTTACCTGGTCTGACCCAGTACAAAGAAGGTAGCCACAGTACTATAAGATGCAGGAAAGCTTTCTCATCACACAAGTTCTTATCCAACCTACTGAATAACTCTGAATAAATAAGTCACATAAATAATCTCTGTTCATAGGTTAAACACCTCTTCCCACATAGTGCTCACATATAGACTTATGCTGTATGACTACAATAGCAAGAACATCCTGTTGCTGAGGAAGTGTGCATGTAAAGTTTATTGATTGTTACAGTTTCATTAGACTTCATGAAGTAGGAGAGCAAAGCTGACATTTTCTTCTCCATGCCACAATCTTTCTTAAAACCTGTATCATGTTAACCTCTTAAAAAGCCAGTAAAAGTAGAGTTAGATAGAAATCTTTATACTGGCACCAAAATGCTTTCAAATAGCTCTGCTGACATACGATTAAATCCCTTAGATAAAAGAAAGACCACTGAATACTCTAGTACAGTTATTTTAAAAAAAGCTTTCAAGAGTTTGCTCAAGGACATTTGCACAATCACAGCACAGTTAGATAAGGAGATTATTTGGCCCTGTCTCCTCTCCTTTTTGAGTCATAATCTTTTGTTTATGCTAAAGTCTTTCTGTAACAGCTAAAACGATGCCAGAATCACTACTGCAGGTAAAGAAAAATCAGACAATGAAGAGCTTTTCATTGATGCTAGGAAAAGAAAAATATGAAAAAAAGCCACCACTTCACAGTATAGCTGAACAAGTTGAGCTTTCCTGATATTGTGTGTGAGACATCTGGGACTTTAAATACTTCTTGTTCCAGTACATATATTTTCAAACATGGAGAACAGATTTGCAAAATGATGATCAATCCTGTACCTATGCTTTAATTTATATTTATTTATACTTTTGATATTTACTCCAGTTGCCATTTATCTGCATTGTAAAAACTTCCTTTCAGGTTTATTAAATACCAATAAGCAAGCAGAACCCTGCCCCTGCCCAGCAACAAGAAAGCGCGCAAACAGAGCCCACCAAAAATAAAGCGCATAAAATGTGTGTGCGTGTGCTGGACTGTGCTCTATAAAAAAGGCTGCAGTCTCAGACTGCTGGGGAACCTCGTGGAAGACCATAAAAGATGCCGGAGGAAGATCACCGACCTCGTGAAGAGACCACCGAAGATTCTGTGTGCGATCACCGAAAACCCCAGAAGCACTCACCCCCAGGATGCCGTAGATCCATGGTGGTGACTGTTTGCTCTCTTCTATCCGGACCTCTCGCTTTATTTCTTATCTTTCCTTCCTTCCTTTCCTGTCGCTGCTCTCTCTCTTTCCCCCAAACAATTAATAAATGTGTGGACTTATGACATCTGACCTCGTTTGTGTCTTAATCTCGCTCGAAGGGATCGAACCTGAAATGAGAGGTTGGTCTAGCCACCCCTACCCTCCTAGACTCATCTGAGGTCGGCTAGAAAGCAAGGGGGCCTTCCTCTCATCCAAACAGAATTGGATCGTAACACCAGTGTATCACGTGAAAAGGTGTCACTGAAAAGCAACACTAGTGGTCACTGTTTTGCATGTGATCCTGCCAATCTGCCATAAATTAGCTAACGGACTTACACATAGGAACCTAACTACAGGTCTTGGCTGAGCTCTGTTGTGGCTCTGCTCAGGCTTGCCAAAGTTAAGCTGGCTTTGACCAAAATCAGACACATTACATGTCTGGGGAACAAGCATTGTAAAACACTAGCATGTGCACTTTTCATTCTTGAAAAGATTATGTGACAGCTAAGAAGTGATTTTAAGGATCACAGGTTTTGACTATGATGCTGAAATTCTCCTTCCTGCCTTTTTGGAACTGTATCTCAGACTGTAGGATTAGTTTCTTTTTGTCTGGCCTAGATCAACCTGATCCTGCCCTTCAGGGAGTACATGTTATATTTAATAATTTTCTCCTGCTTTACTTAGGATTTGGAGATGTGAGCAGCTTCTAACACTCATTCAATTTGGAATAAAGTGGAATAAACACTTGGACACAAGCAAATAAGATAAGTCTCATTCAAAACCTGTGACAAGAACAGTTTATAAACGAAAAATGTAAGAGCCAAGACTACACATCCTACCAGCTTGGAGAATGTTTCTACCCCTTAAAAAAACATGAGAAGCAGGGAGAGAGAAAATTTTTCTGGTTTAGTTTTTGAACTACCATTATTTCATTATGTTGGAGAAGAGAATGATATTTCCTTTTACATGTCATAATTACAAACTAACAACATTTTTGTTTTCATTCAGTAAAGCTTGCTTACCACAGGGGAAGACTTTAAGAAGCACAAATGGAAATTAAACACTCAACCATTTGGTCTTCCTAAAAATCTTTCTTTTACACATGCATAATAAAAGTAATAGCACTAATGAAAAATTATGCTTTCCAGCTTCCTTCCTTCCTTCCTTCCTTCTGGAAACACCTGCTGGTCCAAATGAATTAAGATTTAACTGGTAAGTGCTGTGATAATTAAAGATGCAAACAAGCAGCTAACTGAATTTTATTGGTTGATTTTGTTGGGGTTTTTTTTTAAATAATTAGTGAATATCATATATAATAGAAATATCTTAATTACTGAGGGATAATTTGGAATTCCATCAGTATCCTGCACTCAACACACAATATGTGTTCAACAAATAAAAACTTTAGAAGTATCTTATTAATCAAACCAGTCACTCTGAAATGAGTTTAACTTGTTCAGGGGATTAACGTATAACGGGAAAAGAGATCATACTTCAGTGCTTGGGGGAAGTCAAAATGCAAAGATAGAGTTTTGAGCCTTATTATGATCAAATCTGGTTTATTCTTCTGCCACAAAACTCATACCCAGCAGCACAAGCATAGGCACCAGTGAGTTACTCTGAACTTCTATGTTCACAGAAGCCACTTTTCACTATGAAACGAATACAGCAGAGACACAGCCTAAAGCACAAGGTGATTCCTTCCTTTCTTAGAAGGTTGTAAGAGAGAACGATAAGCATCTAATCTGACCTGCTATAAAAAAAAAAAGATCAATGAAGTTCAAGCAGGGTTCTTACATAGGGTGACTGATGCATTGTTTGTTTCCTAGGCTGGATACTACAATGTTGTGGTTTAACCCCAGCCAGCAACTAAGCCCCACACAGCCACCTGCTCAGTCCCCCACGGTGGGATGGGGGAGAGAATCAGAAGAGTAAAAGTGAGAAAACTCATGGGTTGAGATAGAGGCAGTTTAATAGGTAAAGCAAAAGCCATGTGCATGCAAGCAAACCAAACCAAGAAATTCATTCGCTATTTGTACATGTACGGTTGAACTTGATGATCTTAAAGGTCTTTTCCAATCAAATGATTCTGTGATTCTATACTTCCCGTCATCAGGCAGGTGTTCAGCCATCTCCAGGAAAGCAGGGCTCCATATAGTGGTTACTTTGGAAGACAAACACCATCACTCCAAAGGTCCCCCCCGTTCCTTCTTCTTCCCCCAGCTTATATACTGAGCATGATGTCATACGGTCTGGAATAGCCCTTTGGCCAGTTGGGGTCAGCTGTCCTGGCTGTGCCCCCTCCCAGCTTCTTGTGCCCCTGGCAGAGCAGGGGAAGCTGAGAAGTCCTCGACTGGTGTAAACACTGCTCAGCAACAACTAAACCATCAGTGTGTTATCAACATTCTTCTCATGCTAAATCCAAAACACAGTACTATACCAGCTACTAAGAAGAAAATTAACTCTATCCCAGCCAGGACATATGACTTATAGATCTGGAGACAAAAATAAGTAATCTTTCTATTATCTATATTATTGAAATTAATTATATTATTAGAAACAAACTTAATGGAAACTTTCAAATAAACAGTAGTTTATTTGTAGTTATATGTATACACATGCATAGTTTAACAGAACGAAAACTGAAGCCAGAGGGTTCAAATCTATGTATAAAATACTTTACTTTTCATTGATTTTTTTTTAAAACTTTAGTTTATTTTCAGGTATAAGAAGAATTTATTGGTCTTTAAACAATAAACTTGTTCAAGAATTATCCAAGTATTCTTGGTTTGGGAAAAGCTGAAAAGACACTTCTCCTTTCCTGTAGCCTAAAAATCCTTAATGAGTTCCTGTTGTCATCCCAATGAAAATGCACAACAGCTCAGTCATTCCTTTAAAATATTCAGAGATAAATGAGTTAACAGAAATATTTTTCTTATATATAGTCTGTGAACTTCATAAGATTAACTTTACTGTTACTCAGATGTTGTCAGGGCATAGACCTAGGACTTTTGGACTAGGGATTAAGCTGAAGGAATCACAAATGAATGACTTCTCCAACACAGAGGCCTGAAAATACAAAATATTTTTCTTTTTCCCTAAGAAATTACATGAGTTGTATGTGACTCAGGTATGCTTACCACAAAGGACATAATCTAAGGAACATCCTGTTTCTATGACAAGTAAAGTTTTAGTCTTGGAATAGAAAGAATAGGATTCTGTATTATAGTTTACTGTATATGTAGAGAAACCTTTACTTCAGAATAGCTTGATTGTGTTTACCACGAGAGGGACATTATTTTCACAATGAGCTCTTAAACCAAAACTATTTTATACATACTTAAATGCTTTAGAATTGTCAGTTAATTCCCAAGAAGGAGTATTCTCTGAAGAATGGAGGCTGAGAAGTCTTAAAATCTGCAGATTAAGCAATAGAGAACAGAGCTGGGAGACAGAGCTTTTTTTTATAACAATAATTAACAGCTCTCTAGGGTATGGTCTGTTTTCTCAATTTGTACTGATGATTGTCAGATGGCTATAGTATTGCAGGCAATGTAGAGGAAACAAAATGGGTAAAGACCAAAAAAACCAGAAATTGTATTGCATGCGTTACAAAATACAGTGAAGCCCTGCTATCCTGGATAAGAAAGGACTGGGACATCTAAAAGAGTGAAAGCTTGCTAGTACAATTATTAAAGTATGTCCTCATGTATGTCTCCACCTGGAGCCAGCTTAGGTGTAGCAGATTGTTAATGTTCCCCTAGCAGGCCTTGCCAGCTTTCTCTCTGCGCAAAGCTAACTTAGTGCTACATTTTCCATAATAAACCCTTGTGGAGATAAACACACTGGAACAGACACCGGCCCTGGTGTTTCAGAGTTTGCATTGCCATTAATCTGCAACACTGTAAACTCACTCCAGGTTAAAGAGGAGGTGACTGGGTAGGAAGTACTGAATATGGGTAATACTATTTTCTGTGACAACTTACCTGAAAAACAAAAACGTATCATACAACTCATGATCATAAAAACCTCAATACCTCCCTCTAATCTGGGTGCCATCTCAGAATTCTAAAAGAACTAACCGAGTGTTTTCCTTTCCACGTGGCATTTTACAGACAGTATCAGATTTGGGTGTTGAGATATCATTCCCATAAAATTTACTTTCTCCCTAACTTTGGATTCAATTCACTAAAGAACCAGAATGTGGTGAAATATCCTTTCTGCTCCATTTAACAAAGACTACAAGCACTATGCAGTCATTGCTCCACAAATTTCTGCCATTGAATAGAAACTGATAATAATGATGTGACTGTGAGAAGAAATACTTTACATTTCAAGTACAGTGCTACAATACACTTGTTTTTCCTGACACAGGTTGTAGAGTATGGCTTTGGCAAATCTTATATAAATAACTTTTAAAATTTAAATATGTACAACCTGTGCAGTACTACGTAGCTTTAATTTTTTGCCAATTGGACTTTTCTTTAGTGTTTTGTAGGGCCAAAGTCAGCTCTAACTTCACTGAGTTTTCAAATGGATCAAATGTTTTCTGATAAATCATAAAAAAGCATGATGCAATATGATTTCAGCATTTCAGGAGACAAACTTAAACATTTTTCTGAGTTATCTGCTATTCAGAGAAAGTAAAAGGGTTTCAGTCCTGCTGCTTCCATGTTGGAAGATATGTATCTGTCTCTATACGCAGGAATACTCTCAACATTACCACCATCATTTCTGTCCAAACAAATGATAATTGTATGAGTCTCAATGGAGTCAATAAGGCTGCAGATCTCTTCAAACATAAGGGCTCTTATTTCTTACAGTTACTTCAGGCTTTTTATTCAGTATCAGAAATCTGTAGAAGGCTGCTCATATTTATCATTTGCTGTGTCTGCTTGTACCCTTATATTGGAAGTTGTTCAATAAGATTCTGCTCTGTGTCTCCCTTATCCATAAGCCTTAAAGAATCTGCTGGCAGTAGGTCTGCCTCCACCTTAATATTTTGATAATTTTATTGCTATGCAAATGTTTACCCACATACTAATACTAGCTATAAGAATGTTAAGTAAAAACATGTTCATTGAAGCATAATGAGGAGCAAACATACATTTCCAGAAGAAATTACCACTTAACAAATTTACATTTTGTAGACTTACTAAATGTAACCAGCAAAAAGCCCTAGCTTTAGGCCTTTTATTTTCCTAATTATTTGGACAGTAAGCAGTCACAAATTCATATTTATGGAGTCAAAATGAACCTAAATTCAAATTGTCAACAAGAACAGAAGTAATTATTTTACTGGCAAAAGAAGAATTATTTATGTTCCTAAAAAACACATAATTAGAAATTAACTGAGAGCACCCTCACCAAGTTTGCTGATGACACTAAACTGGATAGTGAGGTGGACATGTCAGAAGGGAGAGCCATCTCACAGAGAGGTCTGGATAAGCTGGAAGATTGGGCTAGCAAGAACTGTATGAAAAAAGACAAATGCAAAATCCTGCACCTGGTACTGAACAACCAAAAAACTCAGTACACGATAGGATCTGTGTGGCTAGGGAGGTGCCTTGATGATACAGACCTGGGGGTCCTGGAGGACAACAAGCCAAACATGAATGAGCAGCATGCTGCTGCAGATCCAGATCCAATGATCCTGGTCTGCATTTGCAAGGGCATTACTAACAGAGATAGACATAGAATCATAGAATCTCTTTGGTTGGAAAAGACCTTTGAGATCATCGAGTCCAACCTTTAACCTAACCCTGCCATTCCACCACTAAACCATGTCCCTAAGCACCTCATCTATCCTTCTTTTAAATACCTCCAGGGAGGAGGACTCCACCACCTCCCTGGGCAGACCATTCCAGAGACTGACAACCCTTTCGGTGAAGTAGTTTTTCCTAATGTCTAGACTAAACCTGCCCTGGCACAGCTCCAAACCATTCTCCCTCGTCCAATCATCTGTTACCAGGGAGAAGAGACCGACCCCCACCTCACTACAGCCTCCTTTCAGGTAGTTGTAGAGGGTGATCCGGTATCCCCTCAGCCTCCTCTTCTCAAGACTAAATAACCCCAGTTCCCTCAGCTGCTCCTCGTATGACTTGTGTTCCAGACCCCTCCCCAGCTTTGTGGCTCTCCTCTGGATGTGTTCCAGCAATGCAACATCTTTCTTGTAGTGAGGGGCCCAAAACTGAACACAGT
>NW_009259975.1:2155707-2160743 GCF_000687185.1 Egretta garzetta
CCCAGCCTTCTTGGACCCCTTTGCCCTTCAGGACTATCTCCCAAGGGACTCTCCCAACCAGCGTTCTGAGCAGGTCGAAGTCCACCCTCCGGAAATCCATGGTGGCAGTGTTGCTGACCCCCTTCCTTACCTCAGCAAAAATCGAAAACTCTAACATTTCATGATCACTAAGGCCTAGACGACCTCTGACCATCACCTCTCCCACCAGTCCTTCTCTGTTAGTGAACAGGAGGTCAAGCAGGGCACCTCCCCTGGTAGGCTCACTTACCAGCTGTGTCAGGAAGTTATCTTCCACACACTGCAGGAACCTTCTGGACTGTTTCCTTTCTGCCGAGTTGTATTTCCAGCAGATGTCTGGGAAGTTGAAGTCCCCCACAAGAACAAGAGCTCGCGACTGAGAGACTCCTGCCAGCCGCTTGTAGAATGCTTCGTCAACATCCTCAACAGACTCATCCTGGTCGGGTGGTCTGTGACAGACTCCCAACAGGATATCTTTTTTCTGTTGGCCTCTCCCCTCATCCTCCCCCATAAGCATTCTGCCTCACCACAAGTGTCAAGCTCTGTACAATCAAAACACTCCCTAACATACAGAGCCACCCCACTGCCTCTCCTTCCTTGCCTGTCCCTTCTGAAGAGTTTGTAGCCATGCAATCATTCCACTCTGCTCAGCGCTTGTCAAGCAGCACCTGGACTACTGTGTCCTTTTCTGGTACCCACAATTCAGGAAGACTCAGACAGAGTGAAGAGGGCCCAAAGGAAGGTCACAATGATGATCAAAGGGATGGAAAACCTGCCCTATGAGGAAAGACTGAAGGAGGTAGGCCTCTTCTCCCTGGAAAAGGCTCAGAGTGACTCTCATTGCAGTATTTGAGTACTTAAAGTGCAGTTACAAAGAGGAATGAGGGTCTCTCTTCACAAGCAGTTGAATGGAGAAGACAAGGCACAATGGGTACAAGTTGCACCAGGAGAGGTTTCATCTCAAAATAAGAAAGAATTTTTATACAGTAAGAACCATAATTTACTGTAACAACCTCCCCAGGGACCTGGTGGAGTCCTCACCACTGCAGTTTTTCAAGATGTGATTGGACAGGGTACTAGATAATCTTATCTAGGGTCTCTTTCCCATGAAAGTTTGGACCAGATTATTTTTGAGGACATTTCCAACCTGGGTTGTTCTATGATTCTATGATTCTACGATTCTATGAACTGAAAGCCTTCAGAAACTAGTACTCGTCACCTCTGGTTGTATGTTGGAATTTTCTGCAATCAAGTCTTGGATTTTTAATAACATATATTAGTTTAACACATTCTCAGTGGTGTAGAGCATAATTTCTGTTTTAGAATGACTGAAAGGTTTTGGTTTTGTTTTCTAGTGTTTGATTATAATACCACCAATTTGAACAAAAGCTGGGCTGGCATAAGTCCACTTGTTATTCAAAAGACATTCGTGTTTTTAAAAGCAGTATTTAAGTTCTTGTAGACAGTCTTACATGACTTACATGATTCTATGAGACATTAGGGAATAATGCCTATAGATATTAAAGGACCTTAATTATTTCATTATCCTTATTTAAAGTTTTTTTCTGAAGCCATTGACATCAACTGGTAGTGTTTTATACTTGACAAAAAAAAATTGCTTGCATGCCACTGAGAACTTTCTGCTTGACTAAAGCTTGAATTGATCTATTTTGTCATTAAACTTTACTGTAGATGTTAGAATTTGAAATCCTGTGACCTTTCTTCCAATGCATGGCGTATATGCAAACAGGCATTTGTATGAATACTTTTCTTTTTCCAGATCTCTCTGGGAAAAAATACTATTTAAACACAGAATGAAAGAAACCCCAGGAACAAGTGAGAATACTTAAAATGCTTGATGTTATACATAAGCTTAAACACCACTCCTTGTTTGCTTTAGAGAAGGTCAATGTTAATAAGAGGAAGGGGCAGGTGTCCTTATAATGTTGGGTTCCCAGAATCTACCTGAAAGTTTGCTTATTTAATCAATTTTTAGATGAGAAAATGAGGTTAGAGTACACAGAACATTGCTTAGTTGGCACAACTTTATGAATTGTTTCTAAATATTGTTTGTGTAATGTTATTACTTTCAAATTTTTCACAAATAGATCTTCAATCTGTTTTATCCAGTAATATAATCTCTTGAAATTAAACAATTTAATTTACTATGAACCATAAGTATGAAGTATGACTGATAACTAAACATTAGAGATGAACCTTTTAGGTTTTCAAAAGATCATTTAATTTGATACCTCATAACAGCAAAGAAGAGAAATAAAATTGAGTGCAAAATAAGTCAAACTAATTTATTTCTGTATAAGACTGCCTACACCTTGGGCAATTAGTGACTCAGTAGGAGAAGCTGAACATTGAGCAGGGAACTGAGTAATGGTGTGAGACAAAACAGAATGTCTCCAGGAAACTATTAGTTCAGCATATTGGCTTTTAGTGTCTAAAAAAAAAAAAATAAAATAAAAAAAAGATTCCATTTGCTAGTCAATTGCAATAGTTACTATATAAGATTTAAAATATGTTCTGAAGATGTTTAACTCTCTCTCAAAGTCTATATTTTCTTTCTTGATTATTAATTCCATAGATCACTTTCTTTATTAGTAGTGACTCAGAACAGGAAGCCTCTCAAACACTTGGCCAGCAATATTCGCTATTCACTATGCAGACCTTGATCAAAATGGCTGCTGTAAGATTCACTTTAAGAAACTTTTCTTAATTTCTGTCTTGGGTTCTTCTAAGGCAATGAACTTTAAATATATCTATTTCAACTTGCTTTCACATTGACAAATACGATCAAATTCTGAAGGGTTATTATGTACAGTGTTTAAAGTATGTGAAGAATGAGTCAAAATAAGCACTTACAATCTTTTCACTAAAGCAAAAAAAGTGAGATCTGAAGAGGAACAATTCCAGACATCAACTAAAAGCTCTAATATTGTGTAAAGAATTGCAATAAAAGGAATGCCTGGGATTATAATAACATAAAATCCTAAATCCTTCATTGTCTTCTTCTGTAAAGGGAAGAGTACAAGGCCTCTTTCACTATTAGCTAATTTTTTTTTAGAAAAAAATTCAAAACAAACCCAAATAATTCCTCTTCTTAATTTGAAACTATTATAGGAATTTTGTCTAAGTAGAATTTTGAAAGTACTTTTAGGGTGAATGAAGATACATTTATTGATAAATAAATTGGACCCCAAAAAGGAAAAAAACCCCATATATCATATCACATCACATCATATCATATCATATCATATCTAGTATTTCGTCACATAATATTCACCTTTTGCTAGGAGTTTTAAATGTTTCATAACCTTTTGTAAGGTTGTGGAAAACCCTAAGGTATTACAGTTATTTGATTTAATCTTCTGCATTATATATCACACAGAACCTTATCCTGTAATTGATACATGAAAAGTTCTTCATAAACAGTGAAAATATGTGTGTAGCTGAGAACATAACAGCAGGACAATAACTTTTACACTCATAAATATGGGTATAATTTTACTGTCTTCATTTCATGAAAGAATTGAAACATCTTTTCATGCTTTTTTGCTGGTGAAAATGATGAGCAAATTTCCACATTAAATTGTTTTTTGTAGACAATTTTGAAATTAAAAATATGGTTTAAATCCATGCAGGTGAGACTCAAGGAGGCTTTAAGGAATTAATAAAACTGTTTGGGTTTTTTTTGCCACAACTCTCGAATTCAGCTTGAAAAGATGTAATGTGTTGCTGATGAATGAGGCAATGATCAGATTCATTGGATCTTAACAAGTAGTTACTGACTTGTGCAAACTTCTTTTTTAGGAAGAATGATGTAATTTTAGCTTTTTCCTGGGAATTTGCAGATTCCATCAATGTATTTTGTTTTTTATTAATAAAATATTGGAAAAAAGTAACACCACAAAGGAAAGGAGATGATAAATTTGTATTATTCATGAGTTCAACTAGTTTCCAGATACTCGGTCACAATTTAATCTGATGGCCTCAAACGAATTATTTTTTCTTTTTCTTTTTTTTTTTTTTTTTACCACCAAAACACTAGTCTCTTGGAATGTATGTTACAGACAGTAGCCGACAATCTTGTATAGAATAACTTCCAATTTGTATTTCCTGTTGTGAAGATATTTATCTCAACATACCTATGTGCTGAATTACAAAAGGATGTTAATTTAAAATAATTTGAACAATACTTGCTAAAAAAGTCTGGACTCAAATCTCAAAGGAATTTGACCTTCACAGACCATGAATTTACAGCTAAGCGAAAATATGGATTTCACAACTAAATGAAAATTTACAACAAAGTGAAATACGCATTAGTAACATTTTCCACCTAACTGTGATATACCACCTCTGCAAATGAGATGGCCTACAGTGCAGCATACAGCAGAAAACATACCACTGGTATTTCTGTAAAAGTATATGTTATAACAGTATAGCTATGTGTAATGGTTATTTTAAGACAAGAGCAAGCTATAGAATATCACGTGAAGACTTTAGATATAGATTACGCTTCACAGTTAAAATGACTGACTTAACACAAAACTTAACACACAGCATTATTGACTTAAAATTTATACCAGAAAATGATAAGCAAAACAAAGACTTAAAAAGTCAGGCCTACATACCTTTCAATAATCAATATAAAACTTAGTAGAAATAATTACTCCAATTCTTTCTGGTATCATAGTCACATGTTATTTATGTAATTTCCACTAGAAACAGAAGAATGTTAGCCAGTTAGTTAAACATTTATTGCCTTAAATTTTTACCCAGTTTTTGACAATATTTTTGGAGGTATTTGAGGTTTGGGGTTTTTTTAGAACAGTAGATCTAAGAAATTACTTTAAAAAAAATTCTCCAATCATATTGACAAAGAAAAAGAACATTATTCCAATCCAGATTTTGTGTATCTTAATCTATAAATGTTACAGTCTATTTTTTCTGTATTCTTTATTTAACTTTCCCTTAAACATCAAACCTTACTGACTTGAACTAGAGAA
>NW_009259975.1:2160791-2200639 GCF_000687185.1 Egretta garzetta
TAGATGGTAAAGAATCCACATTTTGCATTCTAGATTGTAAAATGAAATGCTGTGGTCATGGAAAATTTAGATACCTTTTTATTAAGAGCATAGCTGTACTCCAGACTGGCTTAGCATCTTAGTTGTCTGTACCTGGACTAACCCAACAGTGCCTTCTCAATACTCTTCTTTTGTGAAACCTTTTTCCTGCTTCTCCAGGTAGTCTACTCCATTAAAAAGTGACCTTTTATGTGCTTTAGACCTCTTTTCATATGTTGTTGTGACATTTCAGTGATGTCTGAGACAAGTAAGTCCATAACTAAATTGCTGCTATAATAAACCCTTCCTTAAGAAGACAAAAAATAGTATAACCCGAGTGTGGTTTCTGCAAGTTCATCCTGGTTCTGTTAGTCAACCAATTGTGGAAGAATATGGCTTTATAAGGAATTTGTGAACCGACTTACTTTTGCTGTTATAAATAACAATTTCATATGAAGAATTTGTAAAAAATTATTTTAAAAAATTTTAACATTTTCCTGATCTCCAGAAAATCTTTGTCTATGGCCAGTTTATATCCACCAATTTCTATCCCACTGTAGTTCTTCACTGAAGTAGTTCTTCCCACTTCAGGAAGAGTGGGTCCTTTCCCTCCTGCTATATTTATGGACAGCAACAGTGTACTGTGTTCTCTCTAAACTTTTTTTAAAGTGAACTGTGGTTACATATTGATAGCTTACCATCTTTAGTCTTTGCATAATACATGTACAGCTTTCTACTTTATTCATGTATTTGTTGTATTTACAGTACAGCTTTTCTTTCTGCTCTGATACTTGTTTTGACTAACATGAATCTATCTGCACTCCTGTTACAAAACAATGGTACTGCTTTTGTTTTGTTTTGTCTTAAAAATATGTTACAAATATTTTAACAGGATCTTGTCTCTTACACTCTTGTTGTTGTCTTGTATATTTCACATTGTATTATTATATTATCTTTTTTTTTTCTTTTCTCACATAAGGAAATGCAATAGTCTATTTTCTAATTTCCGTCTAATTTTTTTTCAAATTTTCACTAGGTGAAAATTTATGCAGTAGTTTAAAGTAGATTTGAGTACCTGAACTTTGGATTTAGGGACTAGGGAAAGTTATGAGACACTTAGATCTCCATATTCTTATTTAAAAATACATTTTGCATAGGCCAATGAGTCTTCTATTTTAAAATATTAAAATCTGTCAAATTATAATGAATTGGTTAAAAATTTTACAAACATAATATTACAAATACTCAGTTTTGCAGAAGTTAGAATTATTTAGATCAAGATAGCTTATTGGACTTCAATATTTCTATCTTCAGTTCCCAAAAAGTGACCTCTACATCTTTTCCACCTGATTACTCATTACAGTGTTCATACTTTTGTAAGTTGTTGCTCCATTTTTTGTTTTTGAAGCACAATTATGGGACTTGGTTTAATGAAATGTATTGTTTTCAAGGCTATTCTCTAGAGTTAATTTATTGATTTGTGGAGGATTGGAATATTTATCAACCTGCAAGTGTTTTCATTTCTAAAATAAAAATGGGCAAAATTACTTAAGACTGAATAACATGATCCAATAATGTCATACGGACTCTTACAACAAATTCAATATTTGGTCCTGTGATTCTGGCTGGAAAATATTAAAATGGGTCTTTCCTTGATAGATTTTATTTTTTCCCAAAACACTTTTAAAAATATGTGTAAATTCTAGGGGCTTCTTGTCCCAGTATGTATGAACCACCCTCCCCAAGCAGGGCCACCTTGAGTCTGTTGCCCAGGAACACATGCAGATGGATTTTGACTGTCTCCAAGGAAGGAGACTCTCTGGGCAACCTGTGACAGTGCTCAGTCACCTCGACAGTAAAAAAGAGTTTCCTGATGTTCAGAAGGAACCACTGGGCACCACTGAAAAGAGCCTGTCTCCATCTTATTTGCACCTGAGTATCTTCAGGTATGTATATACATTGATGAGACTGAGACTTCTCTGAACAGTCACAGCTCTCTCAGCCTCTCCTCATAGGACGAGTGCTCCAGCAACAATTATTGTTGACTAGTTCTTCTTAAGAGGGGCCTCTCTAAGGAGCAGAAAGCTAGGGAGGCACTGTCTGGATGGGAACAGGCTGTAAATCTAATAATAAAATCCTGTCACCCATCCTCAGAATCTTTAACAGTGTCCTCGTTATGAGAGCAGATGTAGTGAAAGAGGGATTTTGCAGGGTGAAACAGTAAAACTAGTCCATAAGACAGAGCCCTATGGCCCTATTTTGAGGACAACCTTCTATTGCAGGAACTGGCTATGTGAATTGGATTGCCCTCTTTCTACTTTTTCTTTTCTTTTTGTTCTTTCCTAGCTATTTTCCTTGACTTCAGTATTAGTATTACCTAATATTTAAGAGTTTAAATTGATAATTTGATTTTTTTTTCATAAAGGCACTACAATTACTTGATCCAGTTACAATTTTACATTTCTCATGTTTATTTTTTGCTTTACATAAGTACGGAATATTATAGGTTAACTTTAAAAATATTAGAAAATTAGGTATTTAAAGAAAGTCATTCCCAGATCTCAGAGAATTTTTAATTATGCAAATGGTTCATTGGAAAGCACAAGCTGAGAAAGTGAAAAAGCATGAATTTTTATTGCTGTTAGTTATTAATAAGAATGTGATAAATTTATTGAAGATCTGGACTTTTTTTTTTTTTACATCAAAGACTTTATTACATAGGAGGCAGTGTACTGCATAGTGTTACTGTTTTGCTTCATGTATTTATAGGAGGCAGTTCTTAGGAGTAATCTCCATAGAATCCCCAGGACGTTCATTAGGAAAAGTGTGGAGCATATGAAATGATTGTTTCCCTTCTTTGTTCATTCCTGAATTGTCCAATGCATCACAGTGTGTACAATTCAATCAGGAGAAGAGCAACCCATATAAAATATCCATAAAAGTAAAACTACAGTCAAAAACTGCCAGTGAGGAACCTGCATCCAACATGCTGGAGCTGTGACTCAATCTCCACTCACTGCACACAGGCAAAAGGTGTAATTTCCATTCTTCAGGCATTCAAACTTCTCCCAATTTTAGCGGAAGCTTTGCATGTGTAAAGAATGCAAGATAAGCAGCAGAAAGCCAAAATTAAACTACAGTGCAATCTCTTTACTACTGCTCTTGCAACATTACTGAGAAATATCACCATATTGCCTTTGAATGGAGAATGGACCATAACAGCAGATGGAAATAATGTAAATGGATGAATGTACGCAAGGAGCTGAGATTAGAAGTCATCCTGATTATCATTTTTTAAAAAGAACAATTGACTCCTGTGACATTATGAAATGTCATATAAGCAGCTGTGCTTAGAGCTGTGTAGGAAAAAATTTAGACATGAGATACTGCTTGCTTCGTATAAGCTTCTTCCCCAGCAGCACTGGAATCAGCTAAAAATGCTTACGTATTTTTAATGAAAAAGAGGAAGGCTTACAGCCTCCATAGACAGGTTCATATAAATGCATACATTTATATAAATTCCTAAGAAAACCCTGGTGACCAACGTAGATTTACAGAAATCCTGTTGTATTCCTGTGCATCTGATTTCATAACCTTGTTTGTAAATGTATATGCCTATTTTTTCTAGATCTCACTTCAGGCTTTCTAGGCATAGTATATAACTGAAAACTCAGAGAATAATTATAGAAAAAATGCTTTCAACTGAAGTCACAAGCTGGGGTCAGCAAAGCCTATTGTACAGCAGCTTTGCAATAATAAATTATTAAAAGAAATTTAGTGAGAGCTACTAATGAGGTCATTAATGGGGAAGGATCAATGTTGTAGCATATTCTGAACTACTAGGTCACACCTAGTCAAATGAACAAATTTTTATATTCATGAAAATTAAACACTTTAACTAGTGCAATTCCTCTCCTATTTACAAAAAGTCAAATTAATTGTATGCATGTATTATACTTCTTGTGATTAAACCAAACATATGAATTTATTTCATTTCTTTCATGATAAACTGCCTTAGCAAATGGAAAAAAAAACCCTAAAAATCTTCATTTCTATTTTGCATAAAGACATATTTTTATCTTTTTTTTTTTAAAATAAATAAGAAAATATCCTTATTTTTTATTCTCTCTGGGGAAATTCAGAGTTTCACTGTAGAAGCTAGCTGTTGTAGACACAGACCGCAGCAGCTGTAAACTTGTTTTTGTCTGCAATACCCATCATAGGAGTCCTCTCTCTGGACATGAGGAAACATTTCTCTACCAAGATGGTGGTCAGATACTGAAACAGGTTTCCTAGAGAGGTGGTCAATGCCCCAAGACTGTCAGTATTGACGACGTATTTAGACAGTGCCCTTAATAACATGCTTTAACTTTTGTTCAGCCCTGAAGAGGCCAGATGATAGTTGTAGGTCCCTTCCGACTGAAAATATTCTATTCTATTCTATTCTATTCTATTCTATTCTATTCTATTCTATTCTATTCTATTCTATTCTATCCTATTCTGTTTTCCAACCTATCCAGATCTAACAGCACAGACCAGACTTTCTTTTGGGCTTACACCTTATATGTCTATCTCTAAATGTGCAAATGAATCAAAAATACTGTAAAACTTAAGTTTGTGGGTAGCCAGATAATGTGAAATATTTGATACAATGAGTTAAAATTATATGTAACAGTGTATTTTAAATACACATACATAAATATGTACATATAATAAGTATATATTTTATATAATGTAATTGTAATGATTAACTTACCTCATTTAAATATTTCTTTCTATTTATCTTGGAATTGATTTGCTTCTAATACTGTACAGAAAGCTCCTATTTATCTTTGAGTATTGCATATGTAATTGTAGTAGTTACCACTTTCAGCTTTGTAGGTTAAAAATGTGGGAACCATTAACAAACACTTGACCATCAAAAAATTTTGTGGAACTGCTCTAAAAGAAGCTTGTATTAAACTTCTAGTGTCAAGTAAACTCTGATTTGGTTTTGTGTGTTTCCCACTCTAATTTCTGAAATGATGCAAAAGAAAAATGCTATGTAATCTTCCAAGTTAAATATGTTCAACCATCTGGAGTATTTTATTTCTGCCTTCTCATGGATGGATTTCTTATATTCTACAGGCAATATCAGCATAGGAAACCCTGAAACTTGTGGAGTTGTAGTTTACCTTTTATTACTGCACTCATAATCTGGTTTAGCTTTCATCAGCATTAGTTTCTACCTAGACTTTCTTTTTGTGTTCATTTGCTGCCCAATTTGAATGTCATGTAAGGTGCATAATTATGTCTGTTTTAGTCTGAATTATCATCACAGCTCTCTTAAACCCTTGTTACCACTTAGCAACAAAAATAACTCTCTTTATACCCACAGTTAAATAAGGATGAGTTCAAAAGTATTTCCCAACATCCCAATTCATTCACCCCTGATATCAGAAGGGTATTTTTTGTGTACAGCTATTTGCTGTATTATTTCATGCTTTTATGACATACAACGCACAAATGTTCCGTGAGGTGCCAGCCATTTCAAAATCATGGCATGTAAGTAATGATATTATCAGATCCTTAAAAGTATTTGCTTGTCTAAACGGATCTCTCTGTTCCTTCATGTGTGCCAGCAGAACATTTTAATACTTTTGTCAGCTCAGTGTCAAAGATTAGCATCCAATGTGCCATGCCATGTTCTTCTAACTTTCATACTGCATTTGAGCCAATGAGACTTCATTTCTAATTCTTTGTAGAATTTATATATTTTACAAAAAAAAACCTCACACAGGCAAATTTCCAGCAAAATTCATGGAATCAACCTCTAAATTGCAGATGACTGTGATGAGATGTACTGCCTTGAAAAGATAACAAACTGTTTCTTGACAGTTATTGAGCCAGAATATACAGATAGGAAACTTGGACTCCTCCACTGAGCACATACAATTGAATGGAAAGCCTTCTTTTGAAACTTTTCCTGTGAGCATAGCACTTTGTACTTTCAAACCTACTTCAGCAGTTACAAGATATTTCACAAGCTAAATGAAACCTGAATAATCTAGCAAAGGTAATTTTTTTTCTTTTTTCGCAAGACACAGACATAAACTTTTAATGAAAGCATGTGGATAAATTCTAATAGGAGAATGCTAGGGAATTATAAAGTCATCCAGCATATGACTAAAAAAAATAATTTTCTCTATTAAATGAAGATTTAAAAGGTACTTAGCTAAAAACACCTATAAATTTTACTTTTTTATATTAATAACAATTAAATTAATTGCAAATAGAGGCAAAAAGGGCATTTGCTTGTATCATCTATCATAAGGCTTGAAATTCAAGGATTTACAGAGAGATGGAAGTTTAATTTTAGGAATATTTTCTTTAAATTTTGATTTCTTTTCATGGCAAATTCAAAGGATTATTTTGGTTTGCTCCAATTTCAGAATGGAGAATCACTGTTTTCCCTATTTTACCTACACACAGACACGTTGTTTTTCCATAGAATTGACTTTGGCTCTGAAGAAATTGAAAGAACCCCAAAGGCTAGTCCAATAATACCACTGTACCCCAAAGCTGTATATTTTCTGAATGAGTACTTTGGATTAGATCCCTCTCGTAACACAACTGATTCAGTATAAAATACTTTCTCAGTATAATTTTTTCTAAAGCTCAGTATAATTAATTCCAAAACTATAGGTAGCTGCACAATAATTTTAAGAACAGTAAATTGATATTTAGAGAGTAAAACAGATTTTCCCCTGAAATAATTATGACATTAAATCAACTGATATGTAATTAAGAAGCTATGAGTTAAGATTAGTATACTGATAATATATTCAGAGTATCCAGTACAATCCCTATTCAGTCTTACATTTTCTTCTTTATATAAAGTTAACTGTATTCTGCCTTCCTCTCTCCTTTTTTTTTTTTTTTTTTTTTTTTGTAGGGGAGGAAAGATGTAAGTTGCTATTTGGAAAAAAATCACAAGCACTGAATATATAAGCTTTCAGTTTTCTAAAATGGAAAAGACAACCACAAAAGATATTCTGTCTGTGTTATTGCTGCCTTTCCTCATGATCTAGACCTGAGTCAGTGGTAAATTATTTTCTTTTGGCCTTTGATTTTTAGTCCTATTCAAATTAGTTTTTCAAAATAAAAATTATTTGTACAGAGGTTATTTACTATGAGTTGTATTTATCCAAGATTAATGGATTTTCTACTTTTGAGTAAATGTAAATAAGAATGTCAGTTTGGTTTTCATTTTTGTATATTTTTTTAATGTTAGTGTTACCAACATCTTTTGCACATGTTTCCACTGTGTGAATAGTGAGCAAGCTGGCATACTATATTACTTCATTTGCCTTTTGGCAAAGTCAAATCTAGTTTTTAATTTGAAAGTAACATCAAATTCAAAAGGAACATCTATTATTAACTGAAGTAATGTTTTCCCATCATTTACTATCTACCCCAGATGTACAAAGTGAAAAGTAAGGACCTTGTGTCTTCGTGGAAATAAGTACATATAACTTTGGTATGTGTTCATATGCATACATACATATGTATGCCTCTGTGTCTGTATACTTCTACAGATATGGAGGTAAACCTGCATTTATACATATAGCCTGTATCTACCCATAAAGCCATATGCATACATTTTCCCTAGTTCTCAGTTCAACTGACCTAATTTTCTTCTTTCAATAGAGACAAACTTCTTTACAATTAGCACTAAGGAAAAGGTTATTCAGAGTATGAGCTGGTAAAGTAGGCATCTAACATTCTTTAAATTCATGAAAAAATTGGTAAGGTAAATTATTTCTGTACTGAACTCCATTTGGGTTGATTTTCAGCATTACTTTCAATAATTATTTTATGAGCCCAGAACATGTGTCCTACTTTTGACTGTTTACGTAGGGTAACAGTATTTCCAGAAAAAATGGGACAGTGCTTCTGCACAGGACCAACTTTACTCTGACATAAATTGGCAACAATCCATCAGCCTTTTATATTTGCGATTTCCATCTCAGTGTAGTCAAGTGCTGTCAAACAGCAGATGGGGGAAATTAATTATTAAACTGAGCAATAAATAAAAACTGTAATATTTTATTAGTAATCAAATTAACAGGAAGGATTAATCCTGCCATATGACCATTTGGATACCTGAGGGGAAAGAAGAATTTTCAATTAATATCACATTCCCTTGACATAACAATTTGGGAGACGAAAGGGAGGAGGGTTCTTCTGATTAATCAAATACAGCAAAACAGAATTATAAAGAAGCAGATTACTTTTCTGTTAATTTCTCCCTTGCTCTCCATGATGGAGAGTCTCCTTTCACATATACTTCTGCTCATGTTCCATTTTGAAGAGTTCTAGTCAATAAAAAGCCTTTTGTTTCTTGCAAGTGGTAAAAACACTGTTATTGGCTGTGACTGAGCAGCTTAATATTCTTCTAAAACAGAAAACATTTTCTGTTTTCAGTCACAGAATAGACCCTTGACTTTCTCCAACACATATCTTTGGCTCTGATGTAGAAGAAACTCAGCTGCAGAGGAAAGTCAAAGGTGCAAAAAGAAAATAAGACACTTGAACCCAGACATATACTTAAATCCCAGCTGTGAACACTGTATCTATGGTGTTAAGAATGTTGTCCTGCTACATTTATTGGTTTTGATCTGTCTGCAACCACATTCAATTTAATCATTTAAATATTGGCCTATGTGATAATATTGACTGACTAATGTACAAGGATATAAATTTTGCTTTCAGATTGTGAGTCACAATGCAGAAACGTAATGGTAATGGCACCATATAAATCATCTGCTTTTTCCAGTCAAATGAAACACAATTTTGGAAAGAAAACACTATCTCTGTAAGTCATTATATGATCACTAGAGCAGAACAGACTCTCCTCCTCCCTGGTTAGGTTGACTTTGGAGGAAATGGAAGCATGAACAAATTTCTCTAAAAAGCAAAACAAAACACCTTAATTTCATGTTTGATAGGAAGAATATGAAATATAATTAAGAATACAATAATTGTGAAAGTCATAATGATATCTATCAATGATCTTTCACCCTTGTTTATAGATATATATCTCCTAAGTTTATACATGTATGAATGCAAAGGTTTGAAAATGTAACTTTAACGGTGAAAAAGTGATATTTCCATAAAGATAAATAAAGCACCTTCTATCCATTTGTCCAACCTGCTATATGATTATTCATTTAGTGAAAATAATCTTATAAAAACAGAGAGTGGGGGAAGGATGATTAAAAAAAAAAAATAAAACCGTTCTCTTCCCTGGCTAAATTTCAGAGTTGTTTGGGAGGTTTTATCTGTTTTGTTTAGTGATTTGGGGGGTTTATTCTCTGAGATTAAATACAGTTTTTCACCATTTAAATACCTTTTCACTTTGTAAAATGAAACACTTTTTCCTCACAGCATGGAACAGAGAAAAAGATCAAATGCTAAATTCTTCCTGCTGTGAGACATTCTTGAAGGCTGAATTTCAACCTTCTGATCAGCTTCATGCAGGCATGTGCTAGAAGGATTGAAAAGAGAGGTGTTTGAGTGGCAGTCTCTGAAACAAATACTTGAAAAAATGTGGGCTGGAGAAGTTAATTATTTTAATTTTTGTGCTCTAAGTATGCTTGCCTCTTTACTGACTTTTAGTGCAAACACAAAATATAACTGTCTTACATATGCTCTAGAAGCTTGGCTAGCCATAGTTAAGGTTTAATTTTACTGTATTTGAGGAGCAGAAAGAGTAAAATAGTTTTCAAAGCAAGGCCTCTCAGGAAAATATCTGTTAGAACAGTTGATGATGGAAGTAGAATTTAGCAAGAAACATCATCTAAATTACTTCTAGCAGTTATTTGTACTGCAGTGTTTACTACAGTGCTTAGTGGCTGGAATTGATTGAGACTTAATTATGTTGATAAAATAATTATAGTGATGACCCCAATCACAAATATCTTGTGCATAGTACTCACTCACATTTTCAGCATAAGCTGAAAATTAACTCCATTAGTTTAGCACTTCTTTATAAAGGCCTGTAAGAAGTGTTAAGAAGATCACACTGACAAAATGCCTAAAGATTACTAGTGAGACAAGATTTTAAGGTAATATCTTTTAATAATGAATAACTAATCTCAAACAAATTCTGCCTTTAATTGCATGTTTGTGAAATAAACACAGGAAGGCAAAGAAGTCACACAAATCCTTCATAAACATAAAACATGGTGAACAGACATAAATATAAAAATCTCATTAGACATGTTCAAAGGCACTTGTCTTCCATTTTCTATTTTCATTCACGTTTCCTAGCTATAGGCCTAAAAAAAAAAAAAAAAAAAAAAACAGAAGAGCAGTAACTTAATTTTACCTGCAGAAATTTTACAAGAAACATGAATTGAGTGCACTAGTGTTTTTTATTTTCTGTGGGGTTTTGGCCTTCCTCAATCTGAAGGAAATGTAAAAAAAAAAAGATAGACCTTGTAACAATTTCAGTCCTGAGAAGTAAATAGAGTCCTTGATCATAATGGTAACTTTTCGCTTTATTTAATGAAAGCAATGACAAAAAGGAAGATGCTGGAAATTTTTGATGTCTTTCTAACAGCCTTGCTTTTCATTGCTGGATATAGAAAATGACATGATCTATCTGAAATGATCAGCAGCTGAATACCAGAGGCTGACTCTCTGAATTACTCGTAGATCTTCTGGTTTTTCAGTGGGGATGTAATAAATAAAAACATACACTGTGTCTGCATATAAGTGGAAGTCATGCAGACCACTACAAAGAAAGAGGCCATCTGATTTCTTATCTCTTTTGGAGAAATATCACCACTGCCATGTGCTTTTAATGGATCAGATTCTGGCATCAGTGTTACACAATCTCTTTAAAGCTGCATTGCCATCAAGTAGTCCATAATCGGCTGCTGTTGAAGACAGTGGGAGCTGTACGGCTCATGAGAGAACAGAGGAAGAACAGATGGACCAAGACTGGAGGCAGCCAACAGCCACTCACATAATGAACAGCTCTCTTGCCAGGCCATGTCCCAGTTTTTCAGCCGCTGGGCTGTAATATTCATTTCTTCTATCCTCATGAGCTACACAACTGTTTTGCCCAATATTTACTATGTGCCTCCTGGGCAAGCTGCCTCAGTACCTGCAGAAATAAAGCATTCATGAGGAAAAACTTCTGTTAATGCTGTGTTCCCAGACGAAAGCTGGACTCATGATACAAACTCTTAAATAACCTTTTTCTTATAATTACACTTATTCCTTCTTTACCAGAGAATGGGACACAGATAATGGTGACTGATTCAGTGTCCCTAGCCCCTGACAATTTTTTATACTGATTGCAACTAGCACTGGAAACCACATTGCACAGGCATTGGTGAGCCACTGTCAAAGGTGATGTTTGGTACTTAAATGTGCAGAGCTTTCTACAAGGTCCGATGACTTGGAAAATCAAGGTGGTACCTTACACAAATTCCATGAGGACAACTCCTACTCAAAAGAGAACTAGAGCAAGACCTATATGCTGAGCTGACAAGAGAATACGAGAAAAGCAGCCATGGGGGCAATACTTTCTTATGTAATATCAAAGAAAATGTTATTTGGTCCCAGTGACACATAAAGGTCTCAGTCAGTTACTCTACATTGGTTCATCAACTACGTTAGTGCGCTGGATCACAACCTCTAATACATTTCAACATCATAGTCACTGACCTCCTATAGATTATTTCCTTTTATACCAAGACTCTTATCTATGGCTAATAGCAAAAAACCCTACTTGTCAGAGTGACCCACTCTAGCTAACCAGTTCTTTCTGAAGAAATGCTCTCTGTCACTTTTTCTATTTGTATTTATAATTGTTTCACTGAAATTAGGAGAATAAGAGGTACAGGGAAGGGAAGGAGAAAGATAATGAGCCTTATGGAGGAGGAGGGTAGATAGAAGTCTTAAAAGCAAGTAAAAATCAAAGACAAAGCTTCATGATAGGCAATGACATGTCAGAATACGCCCTCACTTAGAATATAGGTCTAAGTTCAGAGGAAATAAAAGTACAAGTTTAAGCTTTGATATCATCTACTTTGACTGAAGTCAAAGAAATTGTTCAAAAATTTTAATTTATGCTCCGTCATTTACAGAGGTATCTCTGTAAATTTATTCTCGGGTTCCATTGGTGCAACTGTACAGAAATCGCTGCTGACACAGGTATCTTTTCATTAGTGTTATACTCAGTTTAGTACCTGAACAGCAGTTTTTCTGTAAGTGGAAAAGGAATTATTATTCGAAGTAGCAATATTTCCTGCATAAAATGATATTTAGAAAAAAAACCCACAAAAGCTTTCTAATCCTTTGCAACTTGTTTGTATAGGTTCATAGGTAAAAATGTTTAAGTGTTTAAAAACAACAGGGAAAGTTTGTTATTTTGCATGCTGTTGGAGCTGTATTATTTCAGTAGTTATAGATTTACTTTATTGACAATCATTTTGCAACCAGTCAACTGAAACTGCAATTTGTACAGACTGCCATTCTGTGTCAACGTGAAATATATTAGAAAGACACGTGAGGCTAATACTAATGTAAACAAAAGATGCATAGTAGTCAAAACAGTACAACAAGGTAGAATGAAAGCCTTGTGCATCAATTGGCCCCAGCTTCACACAGAAAATTATCTTCTGCTGTATTTACTCAGTGAATGTGGTTGGTAGATAGATGCATGCTGATGTTCATAGCTTTGTAAGAAAATAGAAAGAAAAAAAAAGTAGCAAAGTAATGTTTTTTTAAAATCTCGGACTTGAAAAACCTATGGTAATTATAGGCTACCTCGTTAAAGTTTGCTTTCATAAATGATGCAGCAGTTGTGATAGGCTGTTTCACTTTTGGATGAAACTATCCCAATAATCTTGAAGAGTGCTGTTTCTCAACTATTCCAGCAAAACAAGAAATTGGTGTTCATTTCATAATAACATTCAAAATATTAGAGCTTTGTCTTGTGTAAGTAAACTACTTGGTCAGTATTCACTTGTAAAACGTAAATGTAAAATTAATATTCACCTTTTTTCAAAGGAACATTTCACATCAAAACAGTAGTTTCTTTACACTTTTGCCTGTTCAGGATAAATTAGGTATAGCATGATTTATATGTAGAATGTTCTTTTCCTCCAATGGTTTGTAGCATATTAATTCTACTCAGACTTAAATCAAGCCCTGTATAAGTGCCTATCAGAGTAATGAGAAGAGGTCTTATGAAAATCAGACTAATAGAGTATAAAAGCTATTGATTTTCTATTTCAATTGCAAAGACAGAGCTAAATATTTTTAATCTGTACATTTTTTAGTTATCAAAATTGTTTAGACAACTTTGTAAGGCTATCACTGGAATAATAAATACGTACAACCTGAGTGAAAAATTCCTTTTTTTAATCATACCGTTCATGTTCAGTTGCCCACGGGTTGCATAATAGTTGCAAAACCATTTTATAGGAGCCTAACTTCAGACCAGATTGATATATCCCCGCAATACAACCTGTACTGTACTCTGTGGCCTTACAGACTCAGGCTGTACTTGACTACAGTGGACCATTAGTGACTCTTTTTCTGGTGGTTTATCTCACTATTCTAACTTTGTGTTTTTATAGGTTAATTTATATACTGTTTTTTTCCGTGATTTGCTTAATCCTTGTTATCTTCACTTTCCTCATTACTCTACGTAACTTAGAATCAGTTAGTAGTGTGCTACCAACACAGTTCTCAATAAAGTGCTAAATTTCTTCTTCAGCGTTTTCCTTCAGCCTTCACTTTCAGTTATGCATTCATAAAATTAAAGAAATGATATCACAGCATGCCCTCTATATAGATGCCAAAATGAACTGTCAAGAAATCAGTCAACTGTTACTTGCAAAAGCACCCATTCGTTAGCAACTAATGCTTGAATTCCCTGCTTGAGTCAGTTTGCAAACAGGTGCCCAATGAGGGATGCTCGATTTTGAATAAAAGCCACTCTTAAGAAAATGAAGTTTAAGCCAAGGCGGCTGCATTAAATACGAGCCACCAGAGGGCAGCACGATTGGTAGTTCTTAGGAAAGAAGATGCTGTACTTCAGAGAAAAGTACCTGGTTAGTGCAATGCTCTTCTTCATCTTTATGCACCAGTAAAACATATTAGTTACTTGTAGCTCTTTGCCTGAGATTGTTGCTGCATGACAGAGCTCCTGCTCACAGCAGAAAGAAGTCTTAATGCTCCTGCTTTTTATTCCAAAACATGTGATGTGAGCTTGCTCTTTCCAAAAGCATCAGTCCCTTGAGATTTTTTTTTTTACTGTATTTCCTCTGTATAATATCTTATGCTGAACTTGGGGGTGGTTTTTCTTCATTTAAAAATAATTTTTAAAAGAGTCAGAATCAATCCCATGTTATTTTTTTTTTAAATGTGTGCTGAATTTTTGTCATTGATAAGGCAATTTTTGTATAAAAGCTTGAAGTATTATCGCAGCCTCAACTTGGCTGGCAGTAATTAAAAAGATGTAAGGAATTATGAAGTGCTAAAGGAAGACCTCCACACCTCTTACCAACCTTAGTTCTGTGTGTGTCTCTGTGCATTTCCCCAGTGCTCACCAGCACTTCTAATAAACTTGCTCTCCTGGCCTTGCTAATTTTCTTATAGAAATCAAGGAACGCTGTCCATCTGTTTAGCTTTATACACTAGCTCTGTGAACAGCCTTCAGAAATTATCTGGATTCTGTTTCTTCACAGGCTGTGAACAGACCATAACAATCCACTGACTACTCCTGCTTTAATGACTTCACCACTCATAACCATAGCCATGTCAAATGGCTACGGAGCTTTCACTAACCTGTTGCCTTTGCAAAATGCAAACGTTAGTTCGAACATTATTTGTGATAGTCCAGAGAAGTAAATTTACTCCTCTGGAAGTAAAGGTAATCTTGACTAACACTCTGATGTTTCAGTAAGCTCATTTCAATTATTTGATTTGCACTGATGAAAACCACCTTTTTTTTTTTTTTTTTTTGTTAGACATATTCAAGTACCTTAATTTTCTCTCTTAATTGTTTACCTAGGCTTTGGTAGAAGTCTAACCTGGTGTTTGAAAGAAGGCTGTCATTGCCACTGAACAGCAGGTGGAAAGCTAGATTTTTTCTGTTTTCTCTTTGACAATGTGATCTTCTGGTATTGTGATTTCTGGTGACAGCTTCTCTTCCTCCACATAAAAATACATATTCTAAATACTGTAACTGCATTTGTAATGGTCTCCAGTGAAATCTTAAGCTAAACTGCTCAAATAATTCATACACTGGACAAACTGTGAAAAGTACCCATATCTCCGAAGAGCCTGTGTGCCATTTCAGAAGTGACACACTCAGGGATTTGCATTACAGTTCTCAGCACTTAGCTCCCTTTGGCTCTTCAATTATTTATTTTTACTTCCATGGCACAGCCTGTGATGATTGACTTGAGCACAACCAATTGTTCCAAGATCCAGTGAACGGTAGAAACCTCTGTTAGATAGGGGAGAGAGAGAAAGAGATATCTACCAAAACGCACTCTCTCATACAAAAAATGGAGAATATCTGGCCAATGGCACATTTCTGACTCAGTTCAGCTGGAAGTAAGTAACGGCAAAAGCTTGCTACATTCACTACCACTGTGTATCAGGTTTAGTAAAAAGATCTTATCTTTCTGCCTCTGGCCTCTACAGTGAGCTTTTGGCCCCATGGAGACAATTTCTGTTGTACCACTTGCCCTGGCATTTAAAAAATCTTGAGTATCAAAAAGAGTTACTTGGGCTACAAGTGGGAAAAAAATGCTGAACTTGGTTTATTGGAAACAAGGGTAGAGATTCTGGACAAAAGAAAAAGAAGGGGAAAGGACTGAAGCTTCATGCTGCCTTTCAGCTCAAGACAGAGGAGTCTAAATGGTGAGCAAAGCCAATCATGACCCCAAGGCAACACAGCACTGGGGCAGATCAGGGCAGATCTCTTCGTCCATTAACTAAAAAGACCCAGCTGAACTTTGGGACATCTGTTTCAGTCATATTGTGCTAGAAGTTGGTGGAACACTGTCTCCTAAGTGAGTGCATTTAATTCGTAACTCTGACAGTCTCCCTCTGCAAAATATGATGTGTTCTTTTTATATATATGAAAAGACATTCACTGACAGCTTTCCCCCCCTCCCCCTTCAATAGTGCTACTCACTTTATTAAATCCTGCAGTGGAGAAGCTGTCCACTTATTTCTGATGTCTTTTTTTGCATTTAATGAGGATGGCTGCTAGATGTCATGCTTTCTTATTTGATGTGATGACACTTACTGATAGGTTTCAACTGAAGTGTGTATCCTACTGAGTAGAAGGACCCAGTTACAACACACTATTGCCTGTCATGGTTCAATGTTGCCATTTAAATAAAACTGACCTATGTGTTAATGGAGCGATAACCTCTACTTTAGAGTAAACTGTGGCTCAATCAAAAATAGAGATGGAGAAAGAGAATACACTATGAAGCACAAAAGGTGGAAGGCAATACTTTAGCAAAATGTTTAGAGCTTGGCAGTGCATCAAAGTGTTTCTGGGAATCATGGTTTCAAATTGAGCTGGACTTTTTCAGGACAATGTAAGTACTTATGCATAGGTGCTTTAGGTCAGATTAAAGAACCATCATTCCCAGAATCCTGCCTCTGAATGTAAGAAAGACCTCCTTTTGACAGCAGAGCAATGGAAAATTCTGGCAATTTGCAGCTTAGGGACTGCCTCAGCCAGAGGATTCGTGTTTAATAGCACTTTATAGTTTGTTTTGGGTTTTTTTTGGTTTTTCTTTTTTCCCTGTGTATTTATCTAATCTTTTATGAACTTATTTATGTTTTTGGATTGTAAGCATCTTGGCAAGGACTTCAGCTGTTGACTGCTTGCTGCTTGAAAAAACTGTCTTTACTGTGTTTCCAACATGCTGTCTGATAATTTTATTTGGTGTGTTCTTTTATGGCTAGAAAGAAAAAATGATCATTCTCTATTTTCTTTCATCCCACCACTTAAAACCTCCATAATGCCTTCTCCTGGTCATTTCTCTTCTGAGATGAAGTGTGATAGTCTATTCAACATCTCCTAGTACAGGTGCCATTTCACTCCCTCAATCAGCTTTTATAACCCTCTATATACAATTTCACCTTTTGAGGTAGAGGGACAGCACACAAATATTCAAGACTGAATGTAATCTAAGTGTATACAACAGTGTAATGTCATTTTCCTTTTCATTCACATATGAAGTAATTCCTACTGTTCACATTCTTTTGACTGAAGCTGGTTATTGAGCCAGCTTTTTTCATCAAACTGGTCACAAGGCTTTTGAGATGTTCTCAAAGTAACAGTAGCTTATTTATAGCTCATCATTTACAGTGTATGTATGTAATAGATAAAAGTTTTTTCTCATCTGTGTAGATTCCTTTAAAAATTTACCTTTTACTGCTCTGTCACTCAGGCAGTCTGCTGGAAATTCCAGAAATGTTTAGAAGTGTTTCAGTCCTCCAGATTTTCCAAGCTTTATTTATCACTATTAGTGAGTCTTCCACTGTTGTAAAAGATACACTGTTAATGAAACCTAGGTTTTAACTACAGCATGAAGGAAATAGTTCTTTAAATTAAAGCATGATGCAACTGTACTAGAAAATGCAGTAGCCCTCAGTAGGGCAGAAATATAGAATTCCCCTTAAAAAGATTTTCTGCTACACAGGGGAATTAATCCTATTTCATTTTAGTCATCATTTTATAAGGTTATGCTTACATTCAGATCTATATGAAAATATGTCCTTCACAAACAAAATTTTTGCTACATTTTGAGTTATGAACATCAGAGATAATGAATCATTAACATTAAAATTCTAAGAAAATTTCAGTTAATTTATCAGAAGCCATCACCCCGCAGTGTTTCAAATTTTCTGCCACTTTCATTTGAATGTAGATTCCATTTTTGTAGCTTTTCCTTATGTCTCTGACAGGAAACAGAAGCCACATTTTTTTATCTCTTGAAAAGCTCTGCTTCATGATGAAGCAAGCCCCTCAGATTTCGTCTTTCTATGTTTTCAAGGATTAACTAAAGGATTAATTTTATGAGGGCATTTTGAACTGCAGGACTGCATTTTATTTGCAAATGTTTAAGTAAACTGACTCTGTACTTGGATATAGCTAAGAATATAACAAAGGTAAGGTTTGTACTAAGAAAAAATTTCTTCAGTTGAGCAACTGATATAATTGGAAAAATGGACAAATTCTCATGATAAGCCACACACTGGTTCTGACAGGAGGAGAAATAATCAAACCAATGCAAGACTGGGTTGAGAACAACAACCTGTGAATTATCTTGATCCATTATGCACTTTGAGGTGGAAAACTAGTTAGTGTTAATATGATATAATGGGATCCAAACAAGCAATGAACTTTTAGCAGCAGGTGAGAAATGGGAAAACTGCTGTGTTTTTTTGAAGTCTCCAATCTCAGCATCATCTACACTATGTCCACAGTTTTTAACATTTAACAGAATCTTACTTTCTACCTCATCTATTGAAGCTGCTCTGCAGCTCTCCCTTAAAGATTAAAATTTTGAAGGTTGAGATAGATAGCATAGCTATTATATGAAAAATTTTCTTTGATTGTTCCTTGTTTGCTCCTGTCTTTTATAAGTTAATTGTGTGAGCTCATCCATGGCAGCAGCTGTGGGGATTTGTGTATGACAGGATGCCCCTACTAATTTTCATGGATCCTACATAAGCATATTCTTTCCTTTCAGAAAGGTGAATTAACACATAGAGACTGTACCACAATAAATTCTTACAGAAAATCTGTAGAAGTTAGACCACACAGTTACTAATGAAAGACAATTTTTCACAAAAATACCTCTCCATCAGTGACTTCTCACTCCTGGTTGTCAAGGAGATGCCAACCCCTGTCTCTGTCTTTGTTGTGCAGAGGCTGAATCCTTTCCCAAAGTTAAGGTTATTGTCCTCATCTTATACATAGCTGCCTATTTGTTCTGTCTGTGTCAGACATGTAGAAAGTTATTGTACCTGAAAGTTGTCCCCTTTTACAACTCTATCAGCTTATTTGTTAGAAAGATACTTCTTCCCAGCTTGGCCTTTCTAACTGCAGTAATACTATTAAATGTTTGATTTGCCATTTTTTTTGCTTGTTTTACAATCACAGCATCAAAAGCAACAAAACCTAGCAATTTAAAAGGAAACCCTTAAAAAAAGCTTCAAACAAGTACTTCTGATAGAAAAAGCCTGTATCTTAAGGGTGTTATATGTTTAAATGGAGTCCAAACACTGAAATGCTAGAGAGAAAAGCAGTAAGGTCCAGTTTGCTGTTCACAAAGTGATATTTACGAATTGAAAAAAAAAATGTATAATATTGCTTGCCTGGTGAAATACAAAGGCAATATCAATAATGCAGAACACAGCAGAAAGAGTATCAAAGTAAATTCCTGTTCAGGGAAGTAAATGATGAAACATGAATAATTTTCAGAATGTAGAAACTGATGTTCAGGTGGACACTGGTCTAAATGCTTCAGCTTACCATGTAATTTTCAAGATTTCCAAACTATTAAGAACCTTGTGATACTGATTCTCTTACCATGAACTCAGTCAACACAACTCAACTTCACAGTTCCATGAAAATAGCTGTTTAACTTACTAGGGGTGAAATCATCCTAACTCAAAAGAATAGAATTAAGGCAATGATATAGAAATGTTACAGGCTTGAGCTTGTAACTTAATTGGCAGTTGAGAGAGCTCAGCACTGCACAGGATAAAATCCTGCATGTCTTTAAAAGGTGGCTGGTTGTAGAGGATTTGAAATTAATTTTAAAGAATATAAGCTACATTAGAAGGAATGTTATTTTTACAGTTTGAAATAAATTTACACTAAGGCATTAAATGAAAATCAAACTGCAATATCTGAAAGTAATAATGTATTTTTGCAAATGAATATATAGGTGTTTTGTCATTAGTTCTTACATACACTGAAACTTTGTATTTTTCTTCTGGATTAGAAACAGCCATTAAGTAGAGATAATTTGCATAGATGTGGATGTATGAAATACAGGCGAATAGATGGCATTATTTTAAATGATTCCATCAAAAAATTATTCATGCCATGTCTAGATTTATAAAAATAAGGTTTTTAGAAGCTGTTGCTCTGGAATGAGAGCTGGGTTATTCATCAGGATGAGGACAGATGGAATAACCCTGAGACCTCTCCACAGTCTGACCAGAGCATGGTATCAGACATATAAGAATAGGTAGTCATTCACCGCTTAATTTGCTTCCATTTGTCCATTGCATTGCTGATATTTGGACAGGTGGCATGATGTTACAGATCCCCAAGATCTTGTGAGAACAAAGATACAAGGAAGAGACTATGATTCAAAGATGTGCCCACCAGTCATAGCCTCCTGGAGCTACACTTTGGATAAAATATGTCATACATCCCTTCTTGCTCAAGATTGTGCCTCAGGACTAGATTTTCCCTTTAAAATAAAGATGCACAGCAGGAAGCTATTTCATACAAGTCAGATAAATTTTGTAATAAAAAAAGCCTTCCTGAAAATAGAATACTCTTCAAAATATATCACTTTATGTTACTCCCATACACACTGCTGCAAATGCTTGAGCTATGCTATATTGTAAAGAAAGAACATCAATGTATGATTCTTTTTTGTCTCTTCCCCCTAAAGATGATTGCAATTATTGAAGGATGGATGTGAAAATAAACAGAAAATGTTAATGCAGAGAAATAAACTTAAGATGTGTGGATTTTTTTATATATATAGCTATTGGGAAACTCTAGTGATCTCCTGCCCCTGCTTTCCTCCTTGGGCCCCATCAATGGTGGAAATATCTATTAAAAAATGGCTTCAAATTTATAAAGACCTAGGCACAACTGAAATTGGAAATGGGACTACTCAAATTATTTAAAAGTTAATCTGTATGTAACTCTTTGCAGAAACAAGGCCAATAGCTGCCTTGCTTTCTGCTTGACCTACAGCTGACATCTCTTGTTTCTATCAGTTAGAAACCCAAAACGATTAAACAAAAATAAAAAACAGACCAAAAATGGTGAAAAAACCTACTCTTTAAAAAACATGTTCCTATATTTCTTGGTCATTCTATTTTAATTCCTTTTACATTGTCTTAACATTTCAAACTACCTTTTCAGCTTCTTAACAGTCTGTTACTGTTAATAGGTTATATAGTTATCCTATAAAATAAAGGCTAAAGAGAGGTCCAAAAAGTTTTGAATAACTTCTGTAATTTACCGCTATGACTTAAAAAAGATACCATTGTCTTGGGGTGACAAAACTCAACACTTTAATATATGCTCTAAATATTAGAGTTAAAAATGAAATTAATAATTAGGATGTTAGAAAGCACAGTAAAAACAAGCCAAATGTAGTGTGGTTTTGTTTGTTTTTTTTTTTTTTCCTTCTTAAAACTGTTTTGACAAAACAGCAAAAAAACCCCAACCCGCCAAGTGATACAGCGTGGTTTTGTTGTTTTTCATAACATTTTTGCAAGGTAGGTCACATCTCTGTACAGAAAATTCACAGTTACCACCCAGTCCTCAGGTTGTCTGTCCAGCATCGGGAAAGGTTAAACAATCCAAGCAAACAAAATAGAACTTGTCTGCAGGGGAAGCAAAACATCTTTATTCCAAATAATGGGCAATAAAATTTTATGAAAGAAAATTGGTAAAAAAGCCACCTGAAGAGCTCCAGCTTTCAGCTGTTGCTGACAAAAAAGCTTTAAATTTGTTTCTGATGAATTGAAAGCTGTGTATGGTCTGTAGTCAGAAAATTAAATTCCTGCTACAATGTCAATAAGTGGCTTCTATTAACTGTCACACAACGATTCTGGAAAAATGGCTCAGTCATTAACATAATAAACATAATGGTCATTTGGTATACAGTGAGTGCAAGATAATTACAAACTGTTTCCAATAATTGTTCGGTATTCAAGATCACTGAGTACCTCTGCAGTTGTGAAAGCTAACAAATAAATAGCAAATGTCAAAGCATATGATTTGTGCAAAACTTGGTATTCTCTACTTGAAGAGTGTAGGAAAAAGATTTCAAAGATGTTATCAGTTTCCATCTGTGAGCAAAGAAATAAAATCCATCATCATACGATAATCATCAGGGCATTCCTTTACTGACAACTGCTTGGAAAGGTACAAGCCAAAGTTATTCTGATCTGTTTGACTGATGAAGTTGCAGAGGCCTGAGCAGAAAATCAATCAGCCTTTTCTTCTGGGTACAGTACAAGCGATACAGATTTTGTTGAACAGCAAATCTAGGAGAAATGTCATGAGAAGAATCAAAACTTGCATACAAACTTTGTGGCTCATGGGAGCTTTGACTCCATGGGTGGAGATGGCCTGCATATGATGATGATCTTATGTAAATTTGATGATCTTATGTAAATTTTTATGATCTTATGTAAATTTAGCTGCCTGAAAAGTCATCGACATCTTCAAATCCAAAACACGTATGTCCTCAGTCAAGGATACTTACAATACAATCTTGCTGTCACAAATACACTTAAATAGGGTAATCTGTTAGCTGGACACTCTTTAACATCATGTTTGCTGCACTGCTGATCTATGCCTTCAAAAATATAATTTGTGACACCTACTTGCAGTACGATCTGCATCAATCACATTAAAAGAAAAATATATTTAGAAGAGCTGTGATGACCAAAACTGCACAGAGATGATGTGGCAGTGTAATTCAGATGATGAAAGAATCCCTGAGGATTACTGTATGGAGGAGTCTCATGACAGAGTCAGATGAAATACCATAAAAGCTATCACAGTGCTAATCTTGAATCATATAATGTAGCTCAGCTCTATACTGAGGATCCAAGACACATTCCAAAGGCTAGAGTTCAGTTCTCCAACACTGATAAATTCTGAGGGTGTACTTGAGGTCAAAAATAATTTGAATTCTGTGCAGTGCAGAGCAAAATAGGAAATCAGAACATCAAAAAGCAGGTGTTCAGTAACGTGTAGTTTTACCCATGGGTTGTTCTGCATATTTTGAAATAGACGAGCCCTCTAAGTAAAATAGCCAAGGGAAACAGGCAAGAGTTCACTCATTAATTTTGATGGAATAGTCTTCCACGCAGTGAACTAGTGTATATGCTACCCAAGTTGCTTCTAACAAACCTTAGTCGAATGCAGTTTAAGGTTTAAATCCATATGCCAGTTGTAGAATGGATTAAAATCCATGTTAGGACTGAGCCGCTCCTCTCCTTGAGGTAGTTGTATGGAATGACCTACGAGAAAGACATTTCTAGAAAGTTTTCCAGATTTTGAGTTAAGACTGGAATCAAAGAATGAACTATGGAAGGAAGCCCTGGAGCTCACCCTACTCCCACATTTGAGCAGCTTCTATCCCGTCTCCTCCTTCCACGCAGACTCCCAGGTCCTTGGGCAGTCCTCAATGGTGTCCTGGAAACAGATCCTGGAGGATGCTGCCCTGAGACAATCTTTCTCACCAACAAAAAAAATCTGTCTGTAGGTGGTTGGCCATGCATATGTGCTCTTTGTAATTACGTATCAAAGTTCCTTAAGAAACATTTAGGCTTTTAAAAGTAGCACTGAGAAAATTTATTATCTCTGAATCTTTAAGCTTATTCCCTCATTAATGCCAACAAATTAATTAGCTTTTCCTCTTACAATTTTTCTGCTCACTGGAATTTTACATTCAAATAAATGTCTTCTAAATATGTTAACTTCCCACTCAGTAGGCTTTTTGATAGATACTCATTTTGCAGTTATTTTGTAGTGTTCCTTGGGATCCAGGTCCAGATTTTAAAATCTGGCTTGGTAGCATAATATAGAGCTGACCCAATGTTTTTCTAAAGTGTCATAAAATAAATTTGCATATGTAATCTATAGTCTTCTTATATACTGTATGAGGAATACTGTATGTTTAAGTACTAAATGCACAGAAGTCCTTCCCTAGTAAATGCACCTGGGGAGACACTTATTTGCAATTTGCACCACCAGTTTCAGTTCCAGTTTCCACATCTCTGTTCTTACTGTTCACTTATTATTTATTTCTCTCTAATTATATATCTTCTAATATACACATCACAACTACATCATAGTTTGATTTAACATAATTTTCTCTTTGACTTCAAAATATGTCAACTTCTGTACACAAAATACTGCATAATCTGTCTTCCTTTCTTTTAGTTCCATTATTCATCCTAAAAATCTCATCATGGATGGCTGTTCTCTCAGTGTAATACATTTTGGTTTCTAGGACATCCTCATCTTTAAAATTTTCACATAGGCTTATCCTGGTTTATATTTCTGCTTTCATTTCCTGTGACTGTCACAGTCCTGAAGTTCTCTACAATCTTCCCACATTATTGCTTTGCTCTTATTTATTCTTGTTTCCTTCTGACTTTTGAGAAGGTGTCTGTCATGTGCTATCTGCCAAACACCTCTCCTTTAAACTTGCAATTAAACACCTTTTTTTGTGGCAGTTATTTTCATCTCAGGTAATTTCACTGTGAGAATCCTTGTATTGTAAATTCAGTTAAGTGTCGGGGTGCCCAGATTCTTTGTGTAGATGTCATGTCATTGTTATTTAAATATAATGAAAGAAATAAAATAACCTTTAACTACCTGCCATCATTTAAGTCTTCTTTCTGTCTAATTTTTTTATTTCTTTGCCATGGAAGACTGAGCGTATTAATGGTAGAGGGTTGTTTTTCCTTATAACATGCTAATTTATGTTGCTATTAGAATGAATAGACTGATGAATTAGTCTGATGAATACCTAATCATCTTGTTCAGAACTTATATACTGCCTTATAACAACATAAGCTTTATCTTTTGAACCTGCAGATCAAAACTAGACCAGCTGCCAGGTTTTAGTTTGTCTTAAGAAGACCCAGATCAGGATTTTTTAACAGAACTCCTCTAACTAGCAGTGAGTTATCAAGACAACACCCCAGTGCTAACAAATAAACATTTACTGATCTTGATATATGTTACTAATGTAAAAACTGAAATTAATATTATGTCATATTGTTACCTGTTCAGTTTTAATGCACCAATGAATTTTGATTTTTTTTTTTTTTTCTCCTTTAGCTGAGGTGATCAGGTGGATGAGAAGTGGACTTGGTAGTGGATAAATGAATAAAGATGAAAAATTATGGACTCCAAAATCATCCTCAGGCACTTACAATTCATGCTTACACAAACAATTTGTAGTAGTGAAATTCTGGTCTATTAAATAATTCACCTTTCTGTGCATGCTGTTACTCTATTACACAACTGCAAAACCAGAGAGATAATGAAAAAAAAAAAAAGCTTTTTAAAAAGTGATTTTAAAAGTGTTTAAAAAAATTTCTAAAAATCTTTTTATACATGGAAATAGTCCATGTTTAAATGTGTTTTGCTTCATAGCCTGCTGTCACCCAGGCTGTTAACCACCAAGAGAATGCCAATGCCTGTCCTGTTGAGTTGTATGTGCTTATGAACTTAGAGTGACTTGTTTTAAAGATCTGATTGATGTTCACTGGAGAAGCTAAATGAAGAAAAAAAGGGAAGATTTTATTTTCTGATGTCTATTGGTTTATTTTTTTCTTTAGTTTTAGTGTTTGAACTGAAGTAGTTATCTTCCTTTTAAATTAATTATCAAAGAGCACTAATTTGTGAAACTAGATATTGCTTCTTCCTTACTGATAACGCTGCAGGATTTTTTTTTTTTACTTTGTTCTTTTGGAGAAACCCTGTCTTTTCAGGTAAATAGAAGAGTATTTTCAGTTCAGCTCCCACAGTTACTCTCCCAGGAATAGAGAGCTTTCAACAAGCTTTCTAACAATGATACTGAAGTACCAAAATCCATTTCATGAGGAAGTAACAGTAACTATTTAATCAGGTATTAATTATAAAATCATTTTAAAGTGCAAGATTTATTCTTTTCCAGAAGACACACTATTAAAAAAAAAATAAAGTATGTCTATGCTTTTAAAAATTTGGATCAAATTGAAGCATTTTTTTAGATAAATCACTTCTCATATCCAAGACTGAAAGATTGTTTCAGGGGATTTTTTTTTTTTTTGAAAGATAATTATCCACTCTTCTTCTGTTTCATTCTTTTCCCCTCTCGAAGGCAAGCTGATAAAAAGCACAGCAATAACATCTTCGAAGAAAAAAGAAAGACATAGTAATTTCTCAGTTAAAAAAAAGAGATTTATTTTCACTGTTAATAAAATCATAGAATCACAGAATCATTTAGGTTGGAAAGTACCTTTAAGATCATCAAGTCCAACCGTAAACATAGCACTGCCAAGTGCTCACACAGTACTCACACAATGGAGCAAAGACACTCTGCCCAAATACACTTGGAGGCATTTTCCTTACAAATTTATTCATTCTTGTTTCAGTTAACCTAAAATAGCAGTAATCTGGCCTGTAAGTACATGTTTGCCTGTTGCGAATGGAAAACACAGCAGCAGCCATTACTAGTTATTTTAGGGAAAAAAACTAGCATTTTGTAGCTGTTTCCAGCAGATTGATCTTCTTTCCCCTTTTATCTACAGGAAAACTGGCTTCTGTTCTGTATGAAATGGCAGATACACTACTTGGGTTAACCTAGTAATAAATGCAAAGAACTTCTTGTATTTTTCTCTTTAATGCATCTCTTTATTTAAGAAATATTAATTTTGTCAAGAACCATGCACTGAGGGGCAATGCTAATCAGTAAAGTATAATAGAAGGGGAGGATATGAAGGCAATGCTTGATAATACAAGTGGAAGGGAGAAATAGGACCCTAGAAAAATGACTAGTACAAAAATAACAGCAGATTTCAATCATAAAAAAATAGAATAAACAGTGTAAAGTGTTATTTTCATATACATGTTTTTCCCTTATAACTTGTTACACTCACAGTTTGATATATCTGCTGTGTGAGCTCTGAAGGCTGAAAATACCCTACATTTAATAAAATAAGAATGAAATACTACAAAACCATGCTGAGTTAGACTTACAGCAAAACAGCCAAAATCTCTATAAACTTAATCAATCTGTCTGAACACTACAGACATTCAATTAGTCAATAGCAATTTGCTTGGTGAACACACAACAATGCCTGATAGGTCAGTAAAGTTCAATTGTAGTTATGCATTTACTTACAACTATTATACAGTTTACAGTCTGACTCGGTGCATGTTCACAGATCTGCCCGCTTTTTCATAAGAATCCATTATTGTTATTACTTATTGCCTCCCTCATTTGAAAAACTGTTTTCTGAAAATAACTAGGAGCTTGTGGAAGGCCTTCCAGGGTATCAATAAGCTTGGTAAATTTGAATACAGTTGCAATGATGTGCATCATCAGAAAAGGAACATGCTATCAAAGACAATACTATCTTGAAAATTTAGGCAATGCCTACATGGCACTCTCTGTCAAGAGTCAAAGATTTTCAAATAAAGATACATAAGTCAGAAATACAGGACTTTGAAAACCTTATCAGCACTTTAGAAGCAAGTGTGCAACATTTACCCTTGCTTCTTAGCAAAGAACTCCCCTAGCTGAGTCCTAAATTAATACATTGCACTGCTTCCTGAATTTAAGTGAGCATTTTTTAAACCCTATTCTGATATTTCTATGGTCAGCCACTAACTGTGTAGTTTTATTCTCAGCGCAAACTGTTAAAGAGCATTGAATATTCTCCACAGAGATAGATCTCTTTGCAATAAACACTTTTTAGTGCCAGATGGAAACAGCTAAGCTGCTCTTACATGCACAGAGGTATTTAAGACACACTTTTCCTCAAATGGTACATGGAAACAAATAAGATCTGGAAATCATCTGTCTCAAAGGTAGGAATGAATTTGAATGGGGGGGGGAGGTGTATACATTATGGGAACAGTAGGACATCTGTGAAACCGATAGGCAAAGACAACTTATTTTTGTGGCATGCTTTCAAAAGACATCTTTCAAAAACCATGTGTCTTTGCATACAATGTGTCTGAGAAACAAGGTATTTAACATATCTTGTTTATGTCACTTGTTTTATCTCCGCTCTGAGTGAACTGAGTGATTGAGTTGTTTGGGGAGTTATTAACATATGTCTGGAATTTAATATGAATGCTGTATTCAGTTGTGACTTCTCCAAAGCATCTACACATCCTCTAGAGGTGGTACATTTTCGTGAAATATTTATGCTACTTGGTAGCATTTGATGATTTCTGTTTAAAAAGATTCAGCATTTGAGAAAACAAAATGAAAGTATAAATGTACATAAACCTTTTCCCTCATCTAGTCTTCCACTAGTACAATGGGAATAATGTAAAACTTGAAACTGAACTTTTTTCAACTCTAATCTTAGAGTTCAATCATTATTCATTCCAATGAAACATAATTTTATAACATCAACGTCACTATCAAAAGAAAGCACCACTTAAGGGGAAAGGTAATCTTTAATCCTAAGGAATAAGAAAAGGAGTAAAGCATAGAATTTGTGAAAATAATAGCATTGTTTAGAAATTAGACAGTTGATATTGCGTTGTGATCTGATGCTAAACAGGATTAAAAATATTCATAGAACTTCTTAAATACAGAGTACTTTATAGAACTTAAGCAGAGAGGGAAAAATTATCCTTTCTTTAAGATTCACTTCAAAATGTAGTTTGTCCTGTGCTTGCCTTTAATAATCAACAAGAATCCCTAAAATCTCCAAGCTACATTTTTAAAATGACAGGTGAAGAAACAAGATGAAACTTTTGAAACTGATGTGTTATTTTCAGTTCAATTCTTGTCCTTTGACTCTTAGTTTCCATTAATTTTCAATGAGACACAGGAAATCAAGTGCTCGAGTAATGTGTGAAAATGGTTCTAAGAAACATTTTGCCAATAAAAGGTTTTAGAAACTTGACCTGCACATCTTAATCTTACATTCTCCTAATCTCTAAGACAATGTGTTATCTCTCTTTTCAATAAAATTATATCTTCTAACAGAGAAAGTGCATTTGGCCCCAAAAAATAATGATGCACTTATTCCCAATATACTTCTAATAACCTTATATGTGAGTTGGAGTAGATTTGGAACTGCTTCTGGACTTGGTGGGACACACGTGACAAACGTGGTGGAATAAAAAGTCACTTTTCAGCACTGTTATTTGTACCACAAAAAATTAATCATTTTAATCCCTGGACTTTAATAATGCTTTGTAAGCATAGTCCAAAGAAATTGGTTTTGTAATTCTAATCTGACTAAAAAGTATTTGTTTTGGATGGTCTGAACACCAGTTAATTTTGTAGAATAAAAGGGAGATGGGAGGAAGCATCTGTAAATATGTGATAGGACTGTGCACAGTGGAATAGGAAATCTCACAAAGTACTTTTGAATACACATTGGGTAAGAGAAGAATTAAGTGCTGTCTAAAGCACATGCAGACTCAGATTCTTATAGGCAATGGAACTGTACAGAAATAGGATTTATAAGGACAGCTAAGTTTCCATCAACTACTGTTCTTTCCTCCTTCCCCTTAACTAAGATTTATTCTGCAATGTGATTGCCACAGGATCTCAGAACTTGGTTGTCTATGATTCCATGTAGAGAGAAAATCTGAGAAACTCAGGCAAAAGCCTTGTAACAACATGAAAACATCCAGAGTTTGTATATATTTACATATCTTTTATATACTGACCTGAGCAATAATTAAAACAAATCAGTCAACCATTTAAAGTAATCCAACAGCACATCATTGAAATAAAAAACTTTGAAGTAATGAATTAATCCCTGTCAGACACCCCTAAGACTACCATTAAGATTTTTCATTCAGTGTAGAATACATACAGCTTTCCATTCTTCACAGAGCAGTTCAGGCTTGGACACAGATCCTGAAACACCACTGTCCCAAAACCAAAGATTTCCCAGATTACCCATATGCCAAAATAGGATACAACTTTTCTAGGCATGCCCTGGTGTGCTTTATCGGATCTAGCTCTCTGGTTCCCATCTTAACCCACAAGCTCCTGAAATTCATACTAACATTTTAGAGAAAATTAACCTGGCTACAGGTAGGTAGATGAGAAACTAAGTGTCAGAATGATGAACAAAAATGTCAGGAAGCAGAAATAAAGGCAATATGTAAACTCTATTCCATGCTCACTGGGTTGTTGAAGATATCTTCAATTTCTCTAGAAATTCCCAGAGTAGGTCTTTTACTCTTGGTTTTTCACAAACAGCAAATCATAATTGCATTAGGGAAGAGTGAAAATGAATATGAAATTCGTATATGAAGTGAAACATATTTTTCTAAGGCAATTTCAGTGCCAATGATACAATTATCGTTTTATTGCAGGAGAGGAGAACATGCTACTAAAGGCACCTCATGAAGGATTTGATTCCGATGATTGTTCCTTCTTTTTCTTGTGATCTTGCTTTTGGCCAGAAGGAAAGTCAGTCTGTCAGACCTGCAGGAAAGAAGCAAAGCTAAAACCCAGCTGGACCCAGAGTGCTATAAATAGCAGCACAAAGTCCAACTGGAGTCCAGTACCCAAAGGTATATCCCAGGGGTCAATACTGGGGCCAAATACTGTTAGACCTCTTTGTTAATGAGCTGGACAATGGGACAGACTGCACCATCAGCAAGTTTGCAGGTGATACAAAGCTGGGAGGAATGGCTGTTATACTAGGTTCTTGTTCTTCCGTTCAGAGAGACCTTACCAGGTTGCAGGTTGGGCAGAAAGGAAACTCATGAAATTTGAAAAGGAGAAATGCAAGTTCTGCATTTGTGGTGGAATAACCCCATGCACCATACATGCTCATTGACTGGAAAGCAGCTTTGTTGAGAAGGATCTTGGGGTCATGTGGTCATCAAGATGTCCATGAGCCAGAAAGGCACCTTTATGTGAAAGAAGGCCAACTCCTAGGCTGCACTTTGCAGAGCATTAGAATCATAGAATCATTTAGGTTGGCAAAGACCTTTAAGATCATCAGGTCCCACCATTAACCTAACACTGCAATTCCACCACTAAACCATGCCCCTAAACAGCAGAGGCATGTCCATTGCAACTGTTGATCCCCTCTCTCTGCTTTGCACTGTTGAGGCCACAACTGAAGTGCTGTGTCAAATTCTGGGCTCCCCAGTACAGGAAAGACAGGGACCTACTCAGGTGACTCCAGCAAAGGGTCACAAAGATGGTGAAGGGACTGAGGCTTATTTCGTGTTCTTTTTACAGCCTAGATAAAAGAAGGCTCAGGGGGAGCTTATCAAGGTGTTTATAGAACTGATAGGAGGAGGTGAAGAAGAGGGAACCAGACTCTTCTCAGTAGCACTCATTGACAGGACAAGAGACAATGGGTACAAATTCAAAGACATGAAACTCCATCTGAACAAAAGAACAAACTTTTTTACTTTGAGGGAGATCAGACACTGGAAAAGGTTTCCCAGGGCGGCTGTGTAGTCTCTGTCTCTGGAGATATTAAAAATTTGACTGGACAGGGTTCTGGGAAATCTGTTCTAGCTGATTCTGCTTGAGCATCAAGTGACGGTGGCAGAGGAGAGGCATGAGGAGGGGACTAGATGATCTCAAGAAGCCCCTTCCAACCTCAGTGAATCTGTGATTCTCTAAGAACGGTTTTCCAATAATTTTTTCTATAGACCAAATGGCTTGCTTATAATGATGTCATGAAACTGTGTCAAGAGCTCTACTACATTCAAGATATTTGACATCTACAGTCTATTCCCTGTCCATAATGTGTGACGCTTTGTCACAGAAAAAAATTAAATTGATTTGACATATGTTGTTCTTGACAAATCCATTTTGGCTGCTACTCATTTCCTTGTTCCCTTCCAGGGACTTACAGATAGTTTTCTGTTCAGTTGCAGTAGTACTGAATGTTGGCTGGCCTGTATTTCCTCCTTTTCGTCTTTTCAAATAAAGAAAGAAATGCTCTTCCATTATCCTGGTGCCTGATCTATGTGATATCTCAAAGATAACCCATAAGGACTCCAAGAACTCAGAAGGTACTTCTTACATATCCTAGAATGAAATTCTTCTAGCCTGCTTGATTTGAAAGCATCTTATCTAAGCACCCAGTATGCTATACTGTCTTTATGAAGGCTGAACTATTACCCTTTTATTCTGGGAATTCATTCTAGAAGTCAACTGATGAAAACTATCCACTTTATTAAGGATTAATGTAAAAAAGATCATTAAACTTCCTTGGTGTCAACTGTGGCTAGTATACCATTCCCACTAACTATTCCCACTAACTTATGATCATGAACATTCAAGTACTTTATTTTTCTCTTTATATTCTCATGCTGTACATTCACATTTGACTGTAACCTACTTTCTGCTCTCTGTATCTTACTTCTTGAATATGTCCTTTCTCTGAAGTAAGATCTCATGATTTAGTCCAATTCATCTCCTATCCACTTTCTGGTTTTCTTCTCATTGGGATAGTGTGCACTTGTGACCTTAGTATCATTTCTGTAAGAACCTGCCAGTTCTCTTTTTCCCTTTGAATAAATTTTCAACGGAGAGTCTGCAAGTTTTCCAAGTTTATTGAAGTCTGCCTTCATGAAATCTATTTTTTTCATTTTTCTGTTATTATTTCTTCCTTTACAACCTCTAATTTTCATAATCACTTTTACCCAAGTTCCCTTGTCTGGTTCTTTGTTAGAGCACAACTTGAGTACTTTAGTTATCACTAACTATGGACTGAACATGAACATATGTGTGCGTGTGTGCGCACACGCGCGCAGAGAGATAATCTCCATTTTACAAATAAAGATATTGATATATATACAACCAAGATATAATGCTGTCATAACTTAACTAAATACTAGGGACATTTACATTAAAAGTGTTGTCAAAAGTGTAGACCTAAGCAGTAGTTTATGCAATTCACTCCTGACCTGCCTCCAGATAACAGTCACATCTGAGTCATACAGGTTGACAATGTCTCACTAGTTTCAATTGTATTTCTACTTTTGACTTAGCATTGTATTGTGCAAGAGCCCGCAGCAGAGCCTGAAGTAGTCTCCTTAGCTAGGCACTAAATAGTGCTTGCTTAAAATTAACAACATTTGCAACTATGCACAACTTGTTATCTGTAGAGGATCATCCATATAGCCTCTGCAAAACAACAAATATATCTCATTATCCAGAAAACTTATTGGGGAACTTTATGACTTTTTATTTAGTTGTTGTATTGAAAATTGGCAATGTATGGTCACTGACTCGTTAACAGACAGGAAGCACAGCTAGGTCATGAGCAGCTCCCCAAACAGAAAAGTCCACTTCCAGACAGACAAAACAAAAAAACCACCAACTTCTTTAGCTATCTGGCAATATCTGTGTGAGTTTATTCACTCATGAAAAGTGACATGCCAGTCCAATCACTATGTTCTTAAAGAATAGCAATATCCAAAAGATGGAAAAAATGAACTCTTAATCTGTATCTATTGGTTTGCAACATAGGCAGATCACTGGTAAGCCTGGCAAAGTTTCTGATGGAACCAGGTATGGAGCCAGGTATTCATGATGCAAGAATTCCCTCTGACACGTACTTCAATGGTAAGTCTAGACAGGGAAATGTGCAAAGCTGAAGTGAAAAAGAAGGAAAGGTCTGTATTTCCATCTTCAGTGATGGAACTGTGATCTCAACAGTGATCTGTCACTGCATATGAATAAAAAAAAAAAAATACTGGAATTAGTGTTTTTGTTGTGAAAAAAAATCTTTCAATTCCCTTCATCCAATGCAATTAATCGCCCAGTTCAGCATACATGAAGACGGTGATGACATTTATTAAAATAGAATTCTCACTGTCTTCTCATTAGAAGTACTAAATTACAGGATTCTGATGGTTAGAATTTAAAAATACTTGACTGTAAACTTCTTTGGAGGACAATTTAACCATCCTGGTGGTATGTCTCAAAGGGATGACTTCTAGGTATCTAAATCCAGAAAGGTTTATAAGCTATAAATACAAGTTGTACAAAACAACTACCGGTTTCTGTAGGCACCTAGATTCAGGATAGAAGTGAGATTCCAGACACACTTTCTTCCATCTTTCCTAACTAGCTGTGGCAATTTTTTTATTCTATGGTGATTTCCACTTAGCAGTACATAATTCTCCCATCTAATGTACAGAAAACCAGACATTATCCACAGATGTAGCAATTCTACAAGGAAATGAACAGAGGTGAATTCAGTTCATGTGCTGAACCAGCTGGAGGTAAATCAGTCTTTACAGCAATTCACTTCCAGACACTTCATTGGTGTAGTACAAAGCAATGTTCTATATGACATTCCAGGAATGTTAAGTCACATGCACTTCTAATTCCAAACAATTAGCTATTTGAAGTACTCCTTATCTGGCATTTGTTTGTCTTTCATTAGGGACAATAATCAGGAAAATTCCATTTAGGTGGCTACATGCTATTTGAATAAAAGCTTCTTGATGTAGTTTTGAGTATTTTAATTTTGGCTACCACAAATGCTGAACTCACAATATGTTGGCCCCACATACAACCCTACAAGGACTGCATGGATTAAATGACTTCAGAGCATAGTCTCGTGATAGGCCTGATGTATAATTCTGGACTGGTTGAGCTGAAAGCAGAACTGAAGAAAACAATATATTGTTTGCGTAATTTCCTGTTGGCTAAGAACATTTACTTGTCCAGTAAATTGGATGACCTGGATTAAGGTCCTATGTCTGCCCAGGGAGATCCGAACTTATATCTCTAATTTCTTTAGGGAATGCCTTTAAATCTACTTTTAGATGAAAAAAAGAACGTTTTCTATTGAGGCTGTCACTGTGGCAAGCGAGCAAGAGCAATGGAACCGGGCGGGGGGGTGTGCGGGGAAAGGAAGAACATGATTAGAGCTTCACTGTTCGAGTTTTTTCTCAAAATGAGATACAAAACTTGCAGATCTGATTCCAGGATTTGTTGTTTTTTTCTTTGTTACCTACTGTAAAATTGTATGACTTACTTAGGATCCAGAGAAAGGAACCTGGCTTTGCTTTCTCCCATCAGGCAGGCACTTTGGTTTTCTTTCCTCCTGTGACTCTTTCTACACCTGACAGGCAGGTATGTCCGGAACAGCTAAAAGCCCAGTGTTAGATAGGCACCTTGACATTTATTATATTTAGTTGTTAAATGCACATAGTTCTAATTCTATTATTCCTTTGTTTAAGCTGGGAAATTGGGGCAGACATTGTATGTGATTTTCTTACCAATCTTCTCAACTCGGCCGTACAAACAAAGGATTTTTGCCAAATAGATATATGGAATGTCATGTTCATCAACTAATTGAATTAAAATGTTGAGCTAGACGGACTAATGCTGAAAACGGTTGTTTACTTTTTTTAGTATATTTGACAAAGAAAAATGCTTTGAGAATAAGTAATGTAATTACTGCTAAATGCATTTCAGGGGTGTGGAAAGTACTTGTCAAGGAGAACAAATTGTATAGATATAAGAGGTTAACTCTGATAACTTCACTTTTGTTGTTGAAGAATACAACAATGAAATAAACTGTGGTAAAATATAATTTTCCAGGGATTTTACTTTTCTGTCTCAGCTTCACTGACTGAGAATTGATTTCATTTTCAAAGAATAGGCAGTTTCTTACATGTTGTACAACTTTTGCCCTTGAAAACTTCCATTTGCAATATCCAGGATGAAAATCTATTTATAGTACCTAGAGAGCATGCAAAAACATGTTTTTATATATGTGTATATATATGGTTTTATATGAGGATTCCACCTGACTAGCAGTAAATATGCAAAATATATCAATTCTATAACACAATATAATTTCTCTTGGCTGAGAAAAAATGACCAGAAAATACTATGTCTTCTACCAGAAAAGTCTATAATTTCTACCAAAAAAAGGTTAAAAGGGCTTTATGGCATGTCCTCCTTTAAATGGACCATTCTACTCATTAATAAAATAAACTAACTAAAGATAGATGGTTGCTTACTTGCTAGAGTTCTAGAGAAGCATCTGAAGGGCTCTTACGCTTGTTTAATGCTACAACAGATTGCCTGTAACTTTTGCTAATCTTAAGTTTGTGCTAGAAAAAAAGATGAACTGATTTCACAAGCCTAACCTGTGTACACCACGTGCATGGAATTTTCCATGTGCCAAACTGGAAATTATCAGACCAACATAAGAGGGAAGTTAAGCTCTGCCTGTCTGAGAGTGAAAGCCATTTAACACACAGTAGCACTGCACAGCAGTCTACATTAGGAAAGCAACTTGACAGAGCAGCTAGGCTTTAGCAAGAGTGTAATTTTAATTCTAGGAATAAAAATCTGCCTCTGGGGAAAGTCGCCAAGAGCCTTTTAAGGATCAAGTGTGGTCAGAGTCCCACTTTAACCCTCATGGTGCTCATTGACATAAACTTACCATATCATTACCAGCTATCTCAAGGGGATCTACCAGATTAAAAACTGCTCTTTCTGATCTTTCCCAACATGTTCTGGGATACCCTGTATTGCAGGAAAATATCAGAGCAAGATGCCACTGCTGAATAAGACACTTGAACCCTTGGATGTTTTATTATGTGTTATTCTTTCCATCTATTCACTTCACTAGCTTTGGCCTGCACTGCTGTGCTGCTCATTCTGAGAATTTTGGTTTCATTCACTTCATCTCCTGTAACAATAATGGGAGAGAGTGGACATCTGTGAGACCTAATGGCTGCCTGAAGGATGGCAAAGCAATGTGTGGGTGTTGGGGTTTGCATCACCATGGTGATGAGAAACTCAGAATAAAACTTTTGCTCTGGGACAAAACAGACCCAAAACTAGTAGGGATCTGATCCCTGCTCAGCAAGTCACTGGCCAAATATTAGAGTCCAGAGCTCCTGTATGATAAGATTTGCCTCCTGAATCAGGAATACAATGGAAGTGGAAGCAGTTATATGGCGTATTAAAATAATTTCTCTAAATAAGTAATGCAGCTCCTGAGCTATGACTGTGGAAGTAGTTTACATGGCAGCAAACACAACTGCAGAAAAAGAGGTGATACTTTAGTCTACAACAATGCAATTAAGAATACTTCGGCTAGATCTGGACTGAACTGAACTGTCACAGTCACATATAGGTTATACTCCTATTGTCACAATGACTTTTTCATTCTCTCCCTAGGCAGGATTGTCTTCTGGACAGGCTCCCTCTCTAATCCTCTCCCTAGGATTCTCTCCGCTGCTCACAGAGTTCTGGATCTAATGGTCTGGAGCCTGTAATAACACACTTACTGTCCACCACACTCACTGTTCACCACACTCTGACCTATGAAAAAGCCCCTCACAGCATCCTTCTGACCAGGTTGACCAGCTATGAGATGAGCATGTACAAGGCGTGCTGGGTGAAGGGCAGAGCTTAAAGGGTTATAGTGAATGGGGCCATATCTGGCTGGTGGCCGGCCACCAGTGGTGTTCCTCAGGGTTCAATTCTAGGGACAGCTCTGTTCAATATTTTTATCAATGGTCTGGACATGGGAGTTGAATGCACCATTAACAAGTTTGCTGATGATACTGAACTGGGAAGTGCTGTTGACTCCAGCGGTGAGATGCCTTGCAGAGGGTTCTAGATAGATTGGAGCATTGGGCAATCATCAGTGGCATGAAATTTAACAAGAACAAATGTCATATTTTGCACCTGGGGTGGAGTAACACCAAGCACAAGTACAAACTGGGAGAGGAGTAGCTGGAGAGCAACCCTGCAGAAAGGGACCTTGGGATGCTGGTCGACAGCAAGCTCACTATGAGCCAGCAGTGAGCCCTGGCAGCCAAGAGGGCAAATCACATCCTGGGGTGCATCAAACACAGCATCACCAGCCACTCAAAGAGCTGATTATCCCACTGTATTCAATGTTAGTGCAGCCTCACCTTGAGCATTGTGTGCAGTACTGGGCCCCACAGTCTAAGAAGGATGTTAAGATAATTTAATACATCCAGAGGAGAACAACAGAGCTGGTGAGAAGTCTGGAATGCATGCCCTATGAAGAGCAGCTAAGGACTCTGGGTTTGTCTAGTTTGGAGGAAAGGAGGCTGAGGTGTGACCTCATTGCTCTCTACAGCTCCCTAAAGAGGGAACGTGGGGAGGGAGGTGCTGAGCTCTTCTCCCTGGGATCTAGTGACACATGTGAACAATTCAAAGCATTCAAAATTTCAGAAGTTCAGACTTGACATTAGGAAGCATTTCTTTACCAAGAGGGTGGTCAAACACTGGTAGAGGTTTCCTAGAGAGGTGATCACTGCCCCAAGCTGTCAGGGTTGAAGAGGCATTTGTACAATGCCCTTAACAACATGCTTTAATTTTTGGTCATCCCTAAATTGGTCAGGCAGTTGGACTAGATGATCATTGCAGGTGCCTTCCAATTGAACTATTCGAATATAAATTATATATATTTTTTTTTGGTCATAATTATCATTGCATGCCATTACAAAATTAATTCCTTTCTTTCTTGCTTGCTCAATACTTTTCTTCTATTGCACTTATATAGCTACTACACGAACAGCTTTCTTCCCATCTATCAAATTTACCTTGTGTTTCTGTTTTCTTTTTGTTTCCATGGAAACAAAGATGATTTTTAAGAAGATAGAAAGAAATGCATGTCATCACAAAGCCAATCCTCAAGGACAGATATCTTGGGATATTCTAGTTTTGCCCAAGAATTTCCACCTTGCTACTTCCTAAGAGGCATATTTTCCCCACAAAGTCCTGGGAGGTCTTTTTGTGTCCTTCTATTCATATAGAAATTAACATGAGACTTTATAGGGTCCCAACCTAATTAGGCAATTATATACTATATTTAAGTCTGAATAAAAAATAATATGAAAATCATTGGAGTTCAAACTTATTTGCATGCTCCTACATATAAAAGAAGAGCCTCAGGACCTTCAGCTAGGTGCCAGGACAACTGAGAGTTGAGAACCAGATTGCTCATTGCTGCAACTCTGCAAGTTCAGTTTGGCCGAAGTGCTCAGAAGTGAAGTGGAATGCTCAATGTGAAGTTACCAACCTATTTTCTCCACCCAATTGTACTTAATGCTGTTGCTTAAGTAGGATGTTCATTTCTTGTTCTTTTACTACCTTGAGCAGGGACTTGTTAGAATATCCTTCTTTTCTTGACATTCTTGATTTACTTCCAGTTGAAATTAGGACATCAATTAAGGAGAAGGTGGGAACAGATGAGGAGAGATGGTATATCTTTACCAGTCCCATTATACAGTCTGAATATAATTAAGCTACACCTGAAGTCTGGTATCCTTTCCTGGAAGTTGGGAAGCCCTGATGAATCCCACAGCTTGAATATGCACTAAAAAATCCAGGATCCTGAGCATTTCCTGCATAATAAGGATATGTTTGCACTCCAAATACCCAAACCAAATTATTTCTCAATAGGTCTGAATTAGACAATTTTGTGGCACTGACATTCATACCCTGGAAGTAAGGGTGCTCTGCCATTTTCACTATTCCAAGGTACAGGAAGATCAGTATTCAAGAATTTACATACCATGAAGATATTCAAATCTGTATGTCCCTATTGTATACTCTAATGGTATAATGGGTGGTAGCAATTGCAGCTCTTGCTTCAGCTGTTCTCCTCAGTGCCCTCTCAGAGGTTTCCTTTTCCACACCAGCTGCTTGTGAAGAGGCTGCTGACAGTCGAAAAGTTGCAATACTGTCACTAATCTTAGGATTTCTTTATATAACAGCATGTAATTTTCAGTGATTCCAGAGATGTAAAAAAAAAGAGGGGGG